>NC_142369.1:10800000-11100000 GCF_059441005.1 Hippichthys cyanospilos | reverse complement strand
ATAAAACACAAAACGTGACCTTTTCCAAACATTTTGGTTTTAGTTTTTTGGAATGATTAGTTTCAGCCGCATTTGGCAGCGGCTCGCTTCGACGCCGGCCCGAACATCATCCGAAGAGCTAGCGCGTAAAGAAAGGAGGTACACGTCAGCATCTCTGGCCTCCGCGATGTATTTTATGTATATTATTGCGGTGGATTTTAAGGTGAAATACCCGATGTTCCGCAAATTTTCCAAAATTATCTGTGCTGAGATTATTGTCTGCTGAGTCGTTGCTAAGAGGACGCATTTCAGTGGAACACGCACATTCCTGAGACATCCTGAGCAGGGGAAGACATCCTAACCTTTGGTCATCCTGAGGTTTGGACATTTGGTGCCAGCAAGTCTGTCAGAAAGACGAAATTTTGGTAAGGAAGGAGAGACGGTTTCAGAAAACTATTTAAGACCCTCGAACAAAGCGCCATGCGTTTGCGCCATTTTTTCAGGATGAAAATGACATCAACAGTATGATACTAGAATTAAAATCTTTTTCCAATGAGTCGGAGAAGTCTTCATTTCCATCACCAACCTCCGTTGCCTGGCAGTTGGGCCAGCTCCACCGCATGAAGAAAATACAGAAATCCACCAAGCTACCTTATTGGACGAACATTGTTTGCAAACTCCCATATTGCAATGGAGAAGCACAACAGAGCTAACTTCAGCCTGAAGCTAACTAGTCATTCTTTCGCACCAATGATATGGTGAAGCTCAGTCAAATGAAAAACAAGACCGTCAACATAACATTTAGTTAATTCCACGTCCTCGGAAATGTTTAATAATTCAGCCATCAAAGTCGCATTACTTCTGTTACTATAAACCTGGTAAGATTTTTTTTTGGTTTTGTTTTTTTAGCAGCCTCTTATCAAGTCTCAAGACTTCAATTTTGGTCTAAACTGGACAATATTGGCCAGTTCCATGGATCATTTGAATTGTTTAAGGATTCAGTTCAACTTATCAATACGGATCTTGGTAACCTAATCTACAATAAACAGTGCCACAAAGATGTCTCCAGAAACCTTGCCCTAATATAAATACAATGCTGCCATTTTGGTTTAAACTTTACTCCTTGGAGAGTTATTTTGTCATTTTCTATGGGCCCTCGGAGCCAGTTTAACTTTATGACATGTTGTCAAGATAACCCTTACATGATATTTGGTCCAAAAAATTTGATTTACAAACACTGAAAGAAGACACTAGGGAGCTGAAATTTTACCCAGATGGTGAACACATGTCCAAGTTCAACCTGGCACAACCACTCACTTATCACATTTTCATGCATGTGCCATCCCTTGACTAAAATACTGCGGGAATGATGTGGAAGAAAATGACCCGAAAGTGGACAAAACGCTGCCAAGGATTTAACAGGCTTTGGTGTAACTTAGCACACAAGTCTAAGAAAAGCAAACCAACAAAAAAGGTTCAAATATCCATACCAGAAAAGGGCACAAGAAGTCTGCTGTTTTTAATGTGTCTCTCTTGCAGCCATTGCCAATTAGCTTGGGCTTTTGCTGCATTGTTTGAGAGCGCCAGATAATTATCAGTAGCACTCTCATATTGTTTCCATGACGAGCTGTCAGTTTACACATCAAATTGGTGCAGCGGGGGGATTAGTTAGGGAGCTAAGTCGTCATCATCGAATAAGCGCAGTTAGAACTGTCAATCAAACAGAACGCAAAAAAATAAAAAAAAAAACTGCAGCACCCGGGAGGCCATTTTGACTGGGCGTACAAATCAGCCCAGCAGCAATATTGAGTTTGCTGCCCAGTTTAGCAAAATATGCTAAGGTCGTCCTAATTGCCTTCCTCCAAGTCACGACATAAATGGTTGCGTCGCATGCCACCTATGCTAGGTTGCTACCTTGTTAGCATTAGATGGATGAGTAGTGCTAAAGTGTATTAGGTCAAATGCTTTGCTAGCACTCTTTAGCTTTACATTATGAAACATAACAATGGAGTGAAAGCTAATGCACTAATCCAGTCACACAAAATCAAATCAAGGTCTTTTCTTCAATACGGTCTGCTTAATTACCAGCTTCCAGCGCAAAAAAACTAAAGTACTTGAGTTTACCACCTCACTGGAGAGCTACTTTTTTTAACCCTCTGAAGATGTACTCTTCTTCATAGACCGTATCGGTCAAACAAGAGCTTTTAATATGCCCTTTGTGCACAAAAAGCTCCTCAACTCTGGTGCAAAAGTGTCACGTAGAAGCCTGCATCTTCAGTGAAATGGTCCTTCCCGCCAATTACGACGAATGATCGTATTCAAATTTTCCACACCGGTTGTACAAGATCGCAAAACAATTAGCCAAAAGCTAGCAAAGCATATTTTGCCGTCGGTGGAGCGCTCTTCGTGGGCAAACATCGACTCAAATTGAGCACATCAGGTTTTACAGGAATCGGATCAATGTGGTTTGTTTACGAAAAGCTGGCAGGTAACGATGCTAGCGAGGCGTTAAGCAGCCTCCTTGCGGCCGACTTTGGATTCCAGTTGACAAATGGGAGTCATTAGGGGCTCGCTGCCTTCATGAAGATGGACTCCTCTGCAAGTGACACTATGAATCATGGGGGCACATTAGGACGCCACCGCGCCCCCCACCCCCCCAGACGGCCCACCTAGCCAAATGCTAGCGATTAATGACGCCGAAAGGCGAAAAGCAGCTGCAGACTTTTACTTAACAAACAAGCGCTGCAATGTCATTGGTCTGCATTCGTGAGCCACTAATGTCATTGGATCAAATGGCTGTCAATCATTATAGCAGGGCCAGTGTTTAAGCTTTTTTTTGTTTTATATATCCAGCAGAATTGAATTTGAAACAAATATGAAAAATTCAGACCAAACATATGAGTTTTAAATTTAAATTTGACCATTTAATATTTTTAAATTAGAAAAAAAATATTGAATGAAAACATGAGAAATAGTTCCATTCATTCACTTTTATTCAACTTGTTTGGAGCTAAATGTCAATCATTCTAGACAAACCACTGCAGCAGAACAATTTCAGAAACCATATTTAAATCCCATTAAGTGTTCTTTGCCCTTCATTTAAACTTGCACTTTAACTCAAAATCAAATACATATATTTATTTATTTAGTCCAAGAATACAATACCAGGTACTTACCGGTATTTTTTTTTTTTAATCAAGTTTTTGGAAGGATGGTCTAAAAAGGGCTGGTGAATTAAGAATTAAGTAATAAATAAATCAAATACTAAAGTCATTCAACCAATTACTTTATGTACTTAAGCACTATTCAATTACTTTAGGTAGTAAAAGTACTAAAGTAATTGATTATTACATAAGGTAATTCATTACATAGTTAAGTACTAAAGTAATCAATTACTTTAATGAGTTATAAGGTACATTTAATCAATATTGATTACTTACTAAAATACTAATGAAGTTGCTGGGTACTAAAGGTACTGGACTAAACTACGCAAATAATTGATATTGTGATAATATACTTCAATGAATGAAGTAATTGTTGGATTTATTTAGTATTTAATTATTTAGTACTAACCATTCTCAGGCACTCCTTTGGACAAACACCTGATTTACAAAAAAAAAAAGACAGGAATAAATTCGTAGGATTGAATGAATTAAAAAAAAGGTAAAAATATTTCTTTGGGATTGAATGAGTTAATTTGCAATTCAATAAAATTAAACATCGGTATTCATTCACTATTTTTAATTCATTTGTTGTTTCAGTCAAACACAATCAAAAATAGACTTCATTTATTTTGTAGAACTACTGATGGGTCCTTAATTTTTATTTTTTTTGGAAAAGTGAATTAAAATAAGATTTTCTGATTATAATAATGACCAGAATTTAAACAATATATATTGAATTGATATAAATGAGTCATGTATCAACTAGGGTGCACATCCCAAAAAAACACACACACAAAAAACATTTTTTTAAGACTTTCTTTTGGGCCAAACTCCATATTGAAATCAATAAAGCTATAACAATAAAAAGTAATTATTGACATTAGAGCAGAGTAACTTGTGCTGTTGGCAGACTCCCCAGCGACGTTTGGCGGCACAGAAGCGTCGACGGCCGGCCGGCCGGCGTTTTGATTCCAAGCATCTGATGACCACTCGAGATGGTGAGCAGGCTCGCACTTCACACATTTTAGTCCTTGGCACCGGCGGCCCGCAAACCAGATCCAGAAAACATGCTCCTTTGGATGCGGCGAGGACAGATGGCGCCGTCGTCTTTCGGGGGGGGGTCAGACGGACGGACTGAGACCGGACCGGTCCCTCCGAACCGAAAACAATGATACGATCCGTACTCCCCTTGGGCTTCATTAGATGGGCGAGATTGTACTTAGCAAAAAAAAAAAAAAAAATATATATATATATATATATATATATATATATATATATATATATATATATATATACAAACTATTTTTTTATTATGCTTTACATCATGTACAGTACTTTGACTTCTATGATTATTATGCACCAAAGTAATCCTAATATATATTTGCTACATTTTTTGATGCATTGTTATAAATTGTAGACGATATTATTTTTCTAATTAAATACTTTATTATTAATCTAAAGTGTTTGGCATGTATTTTGGGGATTGGATTGTGCTATTTCCATGTAAAACGCATCTCTACTTTACAAAATGACTTCCGGTCCAAGTCTCTATCAATGATGTAAATGTACAGGTGTCGAACTTCAGTCCTCGAGGGCCGGTATCCTGCCTGTTTTTGAACCTTCTCTTTCAAAACACACCTTATCTAAAGGATTAGAATAATCTTCACGCTTCTACAGAGTTTGTGAATAAGCTAATCATTTGAATCAGGTGTGTTGGGGAGAGAAAACTGGATACCGGCGCTCAAGGACTGGATTTCGACACTCATGATGTAGAGCAGAGGTGTAAAACACATTTTAATTGTGGACCAAATTGTACTTCTAGTTTCTTTTGGAGGGCCGTTATGGCTGAAGTAAAATAAATCTATAAGCGTCTTTGTCATACATTTACCTAATTTTGAACTCCAAGGCCAGTAAAAATTGTCCAAAAGGTAACAGGCATTGGTAACAAAAAAATGCTTGTTGTTTCCTAAAAAAAAACGTTTGAAAGTTGAAGTCAACTTGCAAAGTTGATATTTTAGTCAAAAAAGTCATCGTTAGCATTTCGCGGAGCGCGTAAACGATGTGGCGGGCCGGATTTGGCCCCCGGGCCTTAAGTTTGACACCCGTGATGTAGTGGGTATTATAAACAGCAAAAAAAAGGTGACTGTACATTTATTGCATCATCCATCGTCCCGGTGTTGATGTTATTGATTTTAAAACGGTCATTCATACCTCCATTTAACGACATGCAACTGACTTGAATTAGTAATCGAAACAAAGTATTTGGATGCTGCGTGTACAAGACTTCAGGCAGAAGTAGCCGATCGGCGCTAAGCAGATGGACGCAGGAACTGATTAGAACCAATTAAGTCCCCCCCACCCTCTGATCTAAATAACTTTTGTGCGGCTAATGCACATATTTTACACCTCATTAGCGGCGCGCTGATTGGCGCTAGAAAGGGAGGGGGGACTAAGTGGGGGGTATGGCATTTATTTGCATGTTACAATATGCGCGGTGTTTAGAAATAAAGTATCTCCAAACACTTGACGCCACATCTGTGACGAGCTCCGGGAAACGATGAATTAGTTTCGGTCACTCGGGCAAGCGTTTGCTAGTCGGCATGTAATTGGTAAGTCTACTCTTTATTAGTTGCGATTTTACTCTGATTTCCGTCCGTGTCGTCATTGGCCGTTGTGTCTGTCAATCATTGGAACAGCATTACGAATTTCTAATGATGTCAATTTGTGTTTTTAGTCATTTCAGGTGAACGTTCCTTCCGTCCACATGTCAATCAATTTGGGATTCGGTCACGATTGTATCACCGCGCGTATTTTACACCTCATTAGTGGCGAGCCGATTGGCGGGAGAGAAAAAAAAGGGGGTGGGCTCATTTGCATGTTACAATATGCAGTACATTTCTAAAAAGAAAGGATCTTCAAACACTTGAGGCCACATCTGCGGCGAGCTCGGGAGGTGACGCATGACTAATTCATTTTTGCGCATCACAATGAGGCACCCCCCCCCCCCCCCCCCCCCCTTCTCTCATCCCCCGTCCATCTTGTGCCGAAATGTGCATTGCGGGGTGAAATGGGCAAGATGTCGGCTAATTTTATTTTTAATCTCTTTTTTTCGCGGCGGTGGTGGTGGCGGCGGCGCGGGGCCATCTTGTGAAACGTCCTCGCCTCTTTGATGGAAACATATTGGGGCGGAATGCGCCAGCTGTCGGCCTCCTCTTCCCCCGTCTGCCGCCATTATCCCGGGGCCCCGCCCCGCCTTATGGCCCGGCCCCGCGCTGCCAGCCAGCCGAGCCTTGGTCCAAAATCAAAAGGTGGCTCTTTTAAATTCGGGCCTCCACCCTGCACGCGCAGCCCGCATCCTCTCGCCCCCCCACCCCGCCCCGCCCCGCAACCGGCCGCGCGTACAACCTTCAGAAACACGCCATCCGTGTTTGTGGGCGCCACGCGTATCATCACACGCGAGGCTTTTTGGCTCTCGGGCAGCTCGTCGTGCCTCTCATGTGACCATATGCCAACTTCTGTGTGCCCGCCCCTCACCCCCCATCACCCCATGTGACCCCCCCTTCCTCATCCCTAAACATGAGAAATTCTGATGGAGTAAGTTGTTTTTCGAACCTTATGTGTCATCCTTATGCTGTTTTGTTACAGTGGACCACCACTATTCACAGAGGCTGGAGACCCGGCCCGTTCGAAAAAAGGGCACATACTTTATAACCGACACAATTATAATTGAATTAATAAAAATAAATGTTAAACTTCTTAAATTCCCGAAAAATAGAACAAACCACCATCCGTCCATGCATCCATTTTAGCCGCTTATCCTCACTCGGGTCGCTGGCTTGCTGGTACCTATCCCAGCTGTCTGCAAGCGGTAGGCGGACGACACCCTGAACTGTTTTCCGGCCAATCGTAGGGCACAGGGGGACCAACGACCATCCTTGCACCCAATCACAATTTAGAGTATCCGATGCACCTGCCATGCATGTTTGGAATGTGGGAGGAAGTTGGAGTGCCCGGAGAAGACCCATGCAGGCACGGGGAGAACATGCAAACTCCTCCACGCAGAAAGGCCAGATCGAGATGGAAGTGAACTCGGGACTCTGATCTGTGGAAATACTAACCTCACACCAACCCTAAAGAATTTGGCAACAATGTAAAAACTGTAGCAAAACAATCTCATCTTTTGTCAATTCTTCATATATTCTGGTGTTCATATCCGTAAATTATGTATTTGCTGAATGTTAAGTGTGTTTCAGATTTCCCACATTGTGGGCGGTCAGTGAACATTGTGCCAGTGTAATGCTGAATTCGCTCAGAGCAGTTGATGTTCCTTTTCCTTTCAACGCAGCTCGAGTTCATTTTGCCATAAATACCCAAAGTTGTGCATTATCCGTTTTCCATTAAGTTTACGATTGTGTGTATATGCCAAAAGACCACAATTAATAAGTCAAATGGAATACCTTTCCCTGTTCTCTTGCCTGTCTTTGCTGGAGACCTTGTAAGTTTTACATGATCCTCTCCGTTTTAGTAATATTCCCATGTGTGAACAAGAATGGATTTGGACGTAGGTTCTGTCTGCTCGCTTCTTCTATTGAAAATAATGAAGTAACAACCTCAGCTAACGCGAGCTGCTTTTAGCTGCAAGTAGCCAACTGACATGGCGTTATGGTGATTATTCTAATTAAGTATACGGCCAAAACACAGCTTATGTGGCTGACAGATGAATCTTCGTCGAATGATGTTGAATTTAAAAGAAAAAAAAAGAATCTAATCTTTAAGTGACCGTTTATTGGACGCACCCATACTTTTGGCCTTCATTTTTGGGAAAAATAAGCGCGTCTTATTTTTGGGGAATTACGATAAATGTGTTTTTGCAAACATTTGAAAAAAATGGCACTGACAGCAACGGTCACCAGAGAAAGTACAATGAAGTACAAAAGTCAATGCTGTAGTCTAAAAGTCAAAGTTTGCTTCTCCCCAATCGTAATGGCAGGAAGCAGCATCTTGTCCGCAGATCAAGTCCGGGGAATTTCCTTGACCTTTTCCCGTCAAATGTCACACCGTTTAAAGGTGTACATGCTTAATTGGACTCGATTTGTTTTTTAATCTTTATTTTCCTTCGCCGATTGTTTTTGTTGTTCATTAGAGGAGAGACGCCGTAAACCCGCTTCCCAACACGGTTCTTCTCGCTTCCGAGGGAGCCCCTCCCACCCTCCCCGACGTTAATGAGGCCTTCCCGAGGTCCGCTCCAGTGACGCCGGGATATTAGCGGAATGATGCGCTCTTTCCGACCAATTCCCGGTGACATTTGCCATTAGCTCCTCGCTGAATTTAACGGACGACAAAAGCCGAAGAAAAAGCTCAAATCATTCCCAATTAACGGGGGCATCAAAGACGAGGGGGGGGGGAAAGTGCGACCCAGCAGGAGATTTGACGGCCGGCGTCAAGAGAAAGGTCACAAACAAAGTGGCGGCAGTTTTGCTACGACTAATGAGCGCTTTCGTTAGCCGGAATTAACGACTGGACGCCGGCCAAACAGCCAGTAAATAACACACTCGAGAAGGATTGACTGACAGGCTGGTGAAGCTATCCATGTCTTTACGAAAACAAAATTGCGTTTTTCGGAAAACACTAAAGGCAGTGTAGTTTTCCAAAAACCTAAAAAACATCAACTCCACTTGGGTTTTTTTTTTAATAACATCAATTTAGCTTTTCGAATTCCATGTACCTTTGTGTTTGTGTGTGTGTGGGGGGGTGGGGTCGGAATATATAAAAACAAATCTAAAGCCTAAAGTAAACTTGTTACTTACTAATTTTATTTATGTATGATAAAACGTTTTTTTTTTTCGAAAGCATACATTTTTTATTGCGAATTTGTGATTCTTTCACTTGCGAAGGTCTTAAAGCATATGTGTTGAACTCCAATCCTCGAGGGCCGGTATCCTGCATGTTTTTCATTTTTCGCTCCGAAATACACTTGATTCAAACGATTAGCTTATTAGCAAGCTTTGAAGGAGCTTGAAAATGATCCTAATCATATGTATCGGGTTGCGTTTGAGAGAGCGGCTTGTAAATGTTACGTATTTTGCATCCTCAATGTTTTTAAATGTCAAAGAAAACTGCCTATTTATTTCATATTTATTGTGAAAATTAGACATGTTTTAGTGAAAAATTTGCATCACCAACAAATCAAATGTTTTATTTATATTATATATTTATATTAATATTTATATTTATAATATAAATATAATATATAATATAATATAATATATATAATATAATATAAATATAATATAAATATAATATAAATATAAATATAAATATAAATATAAATATAAATATAAATATAAATATAATATTTATTTATATTAATATTATATATTTATATTATATTTATATTCATATTTTAAGGGGCACAGGTGAATATTTTTATATTATATTATATATATATATATATATATATATATATATATATATATATATATATATATTATATATTTTATATTTTTTAAATAAGAACAAATATATATATATATATATATATATATATATATATATATATATATATATATATATATATATATATATATATATATATATATAATTTACGTGTCAAAAATTAGTATTTTTTTATTTCATTACCTGAAAACTAATTTCCATGGCATACATGTTGTCCTAGATTTGCTGTATAAAGATGTCCGTGGTTTATTAAAAATATAATTTTGATGTCTGTAAACCAGTGAATGAGTTAAGGACAAATTTAATCGGTTCGATTTTCAATGCAAATGCAATTGTACGTATTTTTTTCTTCCAAAAATTTTCATTACACTATTTAAGCTAACATCCTTTTTTTTCCGTGTAAAACAATGGCGATTTACAGCGTTAAACCAGTAAAGTGCATCCACAAATGTCCTTTTTTTTTGTTTTTTCAAACTTAAACAAGAGGTCTTTTTCCCAGGGACCCCCGGGATCCCCCGCTTGACGACGACTGTCTCCGCAACGAGGCGACCAGTCAGTCAAAGGGCACTCAGCTCATACCCTGGTGACAGGGCTTTTCCAATTCCAGGCCACGTTCTATAGTGACAAGCGTGTCACAGAGGAGGATGGATTCCATTAGAGAACAACTGGGACCCCCATCATCCACCCCCGCATCGTATCTCCCATCATCATCCTCCCCAGAGCCCCGAGCAGCATATGACACACAGCCCCAGGCCAGTAAGTCAGCCTTTCATCATCCACTAGACCCCCGCATCAAAATCAATCACTCGCTCTCTCGCTTTTCGCTTGAAATCGTCGACTTTACTTTGTTGAGCCCGTCGTAAATCGCAGAGCTTGGACGCGCGTCGACAAGTTCACTTAAGACTCCAAACGGCCTTTTTTGTCACATTAGTTTCATCCGAGATTCAATTTTGTTGGATGTACATCGCAATTTGGGACAAAAAGCACCAGGGTGCGTCACCAGACCTGCTTTCAAAATGCAAGTTTTTTCATTTACCCCCCCGACAGGCTTACGCAAAGTTTCCTGTGAACTGCTTAAGTCGTGTTTTGTGTCCTGCTGCTAGGCGGCTAACAAACGGCTATAAAATCATAAACAATCTCTTGCGTTATCTTGTTAGGAAAGGCCTCAGATTGCAGTCATTCATCCACACACGAGCTCGTGCTGTTGATTTCCATCCCAGCGACTCAGAAACGTCAACGGGCCATTTTGAAAATGTGCTCGTCGCACATCATGTGCTAAAAACCTCGTCTGTCACCGAACTGATTACACTTTGTCACCATTAATGCGGGGGAAAAAGTGCACGCGCGCGCGTTTGTGTGATGGGAACAAGCTTGATTAATGTGAGACGGGCGTGCGCCGCCGTGAATCCCCCCAAAATCAGGAATCAATGTGGCGGACCGCAATCGCAGCAGGCGGCCGGAAAACAGCCCATTAGAAATTTCCCAGCATGCTCTCTGCTCCAACGCTCCACTACGCCGACTTTCTGCTTGACTTCTGCTAAGATGTGACGCTAAATATGTCGCGTTATACATCCGTGCCTTTCCCCGGGCGAAGGGTGGGGGTGCGCTGTAAGAAAATGTGTTTGTCAGCATGCTTAATAAGTGCAGTGTGACAAGGCCGTGTGTGTGTGTGTGTGTGTTGTGCGTGGTGAAAATGTTGTGGTCGTTGCCGTCTAAAGATGATTCACCGGCACAAATGCAGGCCCCTTAGGCTCACCCCCCCAGAATCTTCAACGAACCTAACGTACGTTTTTCGAAACCATCAGAGACAGTTTCGTTTTCACTTAAGCTAACGCGCGTTTTTGTGGACTATAAAGACCGCAGTGCTACCTTGAAATACCAAAGTCCCAGATTACACAACACCCAATATGCTAAATAATAGCCCAAGACCTTTTTGACCATTTATACTAAAATAAATCCGAGGTATGAACATTTGAAAATTTGGCACGACGCTACCGTTACTTAGCTCCTGCCTTGATGCTAGTTGTTTAGATTGCTGCCACGTGAAGGTCGAATGCGGAAGCTTGGGTAACCAGGCAGTTTTTCGTAGAATAGGTCAACCTGTGTTACCGTCTGAACGTGACCATCTAGTATAGAGAACCGATTTCCTCCGAAACATCTCAAGGCCCATCAAGTGATTTTGAAGTTCAAGCTGTATCGTCCTCATTTTCTGCCGTTTCTTTCTTATTTTCTGCCAGTTTGTACTGTGTGTTTTCTGCCCTTTGCTCGCCTTCTCCGCTAACGCTTTCAGATGTTGGCGCACCCAAAACGTTTTTGAACTTTTTACCTCAAGTTGCCGCTGTATTTCGAGTCGCCACCAAATGGTCATTTCTTCTGAAAGCATCAAATTAGCGTCTTCAACACATCTCTCGTCAGTTTTATGGCAAAGACCAATAAATTCTTCAATGAGGCTAACTCACTTTTGTCAATTTAAAGCCTATTAAGAGCTTGACCTAACTAGCATAAAATATTTGTTCCCTATAAATATCAGAGAAAGTTCTCAATATGCACAGAGAACACTATTTACCTGCACCGCGGGGTTTTATTTCATAATAAAATACATTGATTTAAATGCACCTGTTCCATTTTCTGTAAACTACAAGTACAATTCAGTCTCTCATGATCATAATCGTTTCGTAAATATCCAAGCTCGGTTTTCATCATCAGCAAACCTGCGTTTTTGAAATTGCCAAAGCCGAGCCGGGTTTTTCTCCCAACGGGGTTTTCCGCGAGCGCCGTGTTGGGGGCGCCTTTTAAAAAGTAAAACCCAGTGTTTGTCAGCATGCATAATAAGCCGGCGTTGACGAGGGGGTGTCTCGCCACACTCGCCGGGTGTCTCCTCGCCGCCTCGTCTCCTTGGAGCTGATTCGCCGGAGCAACGGCGGAGCACTTAGGCGCGACCCGGCGTCCGCTTTCGTCCGCGTCATCATCACATCAGGCGGGGCCGGGCGGCGGCAGCTGGACCGCAACAGATGCACGTTAAAGCCCAGAGAAGCGAGCGGACGTTCTCGCTCGCGTTCGTCTTCTGCTGCGCGTCCGCTCGAGCGCGCGTGTCCACCCGGCAGGCTTTTGGAGCGGCAGCTGAGCCGGTCGCTACGCTCTCCCTGACTCGGGGGCTGACATTTCCAGAGGTGCTAAGTCACTCGGCATCTCGTTACACCCGCTGACAAGTCCCCGTTCCCCGGGGGGGCCGGGCGGCGGGTTATCAATAGCCCTCTCGCCCACCTCCGGCCGCCGGAGGTGGGCGAGAGGGCTATCTCAAGGTGTTTACGGGAGATCGGCGGAGGTGTCAATCACGCCGGCGGACCGGCACGCTAAAGCCCTGGTGGGTGCCGGTCAGGTGCCGAGCGGGGGCGGCGGCGGGACGGGGCGGCGCTGTTTGATGGAGGGAAAGGGCATCGGGGTGGCAGCTCGGCGGTGTCAGCGGTCAGATTGCCCAAAACCAAACTTCATGGCTGATTTTCTTGCGACACAAGTTCCCGGCGCCCGAGGTCTCGACGGAAGCTTGATTCACTTGTCATGTTTGTCGCTTCGCGTGGCCAGCAAGTCTGTCACACGACGGCGAGCGAGCGGACGCCACGCAGAAAAGGTCGCTTGACTGCTGAACCGCAAGTTGCCCGAAAGATCGCTCGTTACGGCGGCCCAAACGGATCCCGCGTACAAATTTTGGAAACGCTAACACGTGTCAAGGACGTTTTGAAATTGATGACGTCTTTGAATAAAAACAAGCGTACAAATCTCCTGGGATCTTTCCCCACAGTATTGGAAACATTATGACAACAAACACATTATTAAAACATTGAAGACTAGCTGTATGATTTTCCCATAAAAATCAAGGATAATCAAGTTGCAGGGGTGTCAAACGCACGGCCCGCGGACTGGATTTAGCCCGCAGTGAGGTTAAAATTGCCCCGCAAGTTGATTTTGTGAAATGAATTGAACAGAAACTATTAGTCGGCTGTCCAAAATCAACAGACACAAAATCTTACGTTTCAAAGCAGTGCCCGGATCAGCACTGCAACCAGTTGCCACGCTTGTGTGAAACAGCTGGCTTCTGCGGCAAGAAGTGAAAGGCCTCACTAGCATTCCCATGAGCATTAGCACCAAGCTTCATCGCGCTACCGCTCAGCACAGGTCAAATCTTTCAATCGCCCCCGAAGAGATGAGCGCCGTTGGCCATCTGAGCCGTTATCAGACATTCGGCTTTGGTCCGTGTTATATTATAAAATCACTATTGTATTCCTTTCTTTGTTCTTGTGCAATATTTTCTCCATTTCTTTGATTTTTCCAACAGCAGCATTTCATATCATAGGCAAAGCATTGAAAGAGGACAGTAGGATGCTGAAATTTCAACCAGATGGTGAGATTTCAAAGTTTTAACATGGCATGACCACTTAGTTATCACACTTGCAAAAATGGTGTGCAAGAAAATGCCCCCAAAATGGTCAACATATTTTGATAGGGGGCTTTTTCCCTCCACTTGGATACTTGTGTTTCATTGTATTTATTCTTGAATTTATGTATTTTTTAGTTCATCTTACGTGTTGTATACAAAATATATGATTTATGAACAAGAAAAAAAGATCATCCATTTTTTTAATGCAATTTAAGAAAAAATTGCTATAATGGTATGGATAAGCGACAAAAGTTTTTTACTTTATAAAAATGTATTCAACACTATATTTACAGTTGAACTGGTATCCCTGGGGAGTTTGGATATTTTATGAACGTCAAATTTTAGCATCTTTAATGAGCCTAAAGTACATTTTAAAGAACATAAAAGACAAGTCTAAATTCAAGCCGGTGCTTCTTGAAATTATATGTGAAATCTTCATTACTTCCATGATATTTTCATCCAAAGACAAATGGGTATACTCAATGACATGAACCTAACTTGCTCCTCTTTTTCTGAAACATTAAGCCCAACCATTACTGAAAGTAACAAACCATTTTGTGAACGTTAAAATGTGTTAATAACCTCATGTTTTTTCCAAATACATCAAATCACTGAACTGTGTTTAGTCTCCATCGAACCAACCAAACGTGAGCATTTTTCTGAAACACGAAAATCTGAAATGCGTGCATCAAAAATTTGTTTGGACTTCAAAAACCCAAAATACATGAAGAAAACATAATGCAAGTCTTCAATGGGACTAAGAAGTCTTGATCAATACCAAACGTCACGATGGATTTTCTCATCACACAAGCTCCCACCGCCTGAGGTTTCGACAGCAGCTTGATTGACTTGTCATGTTTGTCGCATCGCATGGCCAACAAGTCTGTCACATGGCGGACGCCATGCAGAAAAGGTCACTTGACTGCTGAACTGACAAGTCGCCGTAGCGGCTTAAGAGACGCCGTCCCTCATTAAGACAAGTGCCGCTTGTGCACAATGCTAGCGGTCATGCTAGCTTGCATGTTTTTGCAAACATTCGAAACAATTTAGGAGTCTTGACATGTTTAAAATTTTGCTAATGTGGTGGATGATCAGGGGGCTTCAGTGTTAGCTTTTGTGATTTTTTTTGTCCAGACACGTCGAAGACAATTTTTAAGATACTTAGAATATGCTAATTTGGGTCAACATCAAAGACAATTATTCTATACAGTGAGCCCTCCTACTTGGCGGTCTCAGATATCGCGGTCTCAGTACTTCGCGTTTTTTTCCAGGAAAAATTTAAAATATTAAAAAAAAAAAAATCATTTAAAAAATGTGCAAAAATGTAAAAAAATTTGAAAAAAGCAAAAAAGTACATTATGCAGTACTGTATTAATCAAATAACCAAGTAATATTAGTTAATAACTATGTTAAGAATTCTTCAAGCGTGAGAGTTTGTGACGTTTTCATCTTATTTTGAAATGCATGCTTTTAATTTGTCGGGTCGCGTTGCATTTCCGTTTCCTGTTTTACCTTCCCTGTGCGTCATTCAGCTCGTTACGGTGACGTAGTGAATGACAACGTAAGCTCATATTTATAGTTTATTATCATTTATGTTGATAACGCACGCTACTGCCCATGTTTAGTAAGTGATGAGCGTTTATTCTGTTTATGTGTTCGTTTGTGTGGAGGTCGCACTTTATACTTAGTAGTTGTTAGTTGTTGCTAACCCGCTAATGTCGGCTAAAAATACAGTAAATTCATAGATTAAGTGTTTATATGTTAGTTGACTGACTTTAACATTGTTGTTGATTTATTATTCAACAGATACTACATGATACACCATGCATGAGCCAAAATAAATGTGAAGTTCAACGTGATGATTTACGTACTCTTTCACCGGAGTCTTGGTACAGATAACCAGTCTTGAGAACAAATTCTCAACAAACTAAGTAATATTAGTTATTTAATGAATATACAATAATGTTAATAATGTTAATAAGGATAATGTAATGTTAAATAATAGGACAAAGGAAATAAAATAGGCAAAAAATGCAAAAAAAAAGGATTATTTATGATTACTGCGGCTATATTGGGGCGTACATAGAAATCTAGGAACTGATACCCTGCTTCACGGGTTTCAGAATTCGCAGGGGGTTGACAGCCCCCATTAACCGCAAAGTAAGGGGGATCACCGTATATCCAATATATTAGTTTTGGTAATCAGTGAGGAGTATTTAGGATTTAATATACCTGACAGGTGAGGGTTTTTTTTTCTAGAAGTTCATGTATGTCATATGTCATCAAAGACCATTTTAGGACATTTACAGATGGCTTTTTTGTGAGTTAATCACACTAAAAAATGTTTTCCCACTATAAAAATGACTTTATTAAAGATATTTATGAGAACATGTTTGATTGATTTAAGATTCTAAATTGTCTTTGCTCACAACAGAAATGGACATTAGCTTCAATAAAGACAGTTTTGTGTTACAAAAAATGTTTGGTGACGAAAAACCAGTAGAGGTTGATATTTATACAACCCTGAAAATGTCAAAGTTTTACGTGACGTTAACAGAACATCAGAAAAAGTAATTTACAAAAAATGAGTTTCAGAAAAATTTTCAGTCATAAAAAGTTTACTAAACTGATATTTACAAGAAAGCATTAACTACATTTGTTTAAAACAAGACTGTCTACAGAAAAATGTTTTGATTAAATTGTCTTTAATCACTAGGAAAGTGTGAATTTTATAAGACTGAAATTGTTTTTGGTGTTAAATAAAAACATATATAGTAGGTTACCTAATAAACACACATAATTGATGTTTACAAAAAATGTAAAGAAACTTAGCTGTCTGCGATGTTACGTCCATTTTTACCCCCAAAATCCTATGTACAAAACATTCCCGAAATGAACTGTTTCCATTTCTTCTTCTGTGCATTTAGGCAGCCCATGATTCACAAGTCAAACCGAGCGCCCTCTGCTGGTTTGCTGCCATTATACTACTTGTAATACTTTTTTTTTTTTTTAATCTATTGGGACATTGTCATATTTGAAGCCCGTTTGCTCCACTTTTAGTCTGAGCAAAGCGAGACAACAGCTGTAATTTGACGCCTCCTCTTCGCTAATTCCTTTGAAGCCAACCCACCCGCCATGAAGGGGGGGGCCTTTCTATTATGCATGTGCCGTCATTAGGCCTGTCAAGGTGGCGTCGGGAATTAATCAAACTGCATCAGAGGTGACTTTGAATTTTTTTTAAACACTTTTAAATCACCCTACTTGGCGCATGGCGCTAATTATTCAACTAGAAATTCATACAATGCATTTCATGATTCCATTTGAGAACGCCGTTTGTTTTAGACTTGTCTCTTTTTGCCCACAACAGTATGATTAATTTATTTTTATGATTTAAGAATGATGATCTGGATCTAGGACAATATGTGATTTGAGTTCAGGAACAATGTTGATTTCTATTGACCACCACCGGGAGGCTCCGGTAAGAGAGTGCAATAGTCTTCAAGTTGAACTGTTATTTCTTTATGTGTTATCAGGAATTATGTATCACCTATAGTGTCTCAAGAACAACAAATTAGCAAGTTTTGAAGTCAATAAACTAACATATACGTTAGTTTATTAATGTACTGCCTTTTTAACCTACATTAGCGAGTTAGCAATCACTACCAACAACTACAAATTGCAAAGTGCAACATTGACACAGAACGAACATATAAACAGTATAAACACTCCTTGTTTACTAAACACGGGCTAATACGTGAATTATCAACTTAAATTAGAATAAATTGAAATACACACTTACATTGTTATTCACTATGGCACAGTAATGGGGCGAATGACTCGACGATAAACAAGAAACGGAAGTGCAGCGCGACCCGTCAAAATAAAAGTATGAATTTCAAAATAAGACAACGATTGAAAACCTGAAACGCTCGAAGAATTCTTAACAAATATCTTGCATTAAAAACATGATTTTATGAAGTAATTGAATCCAACGCTGAATATTACTACTTTTTTTTAGCCCAATAGTGCATGGAGACCTCCCAAAAAATGGGACCTTTTTAACACTACTATAAAACCGACATTGATGGACATTGATGGAAGAAAACATTTTATCTATAGTAATTTAAACCTTAAATCATGATTAAATCATGATAATTTAAACCTTAAATCGTGATTTAAGAATTATATTTGGTTTATCTGAAACTAATCTTTGATGCAGAATTGATATTTGGCTCATCTAAGATTTAGTGTAGAGTTTCAAAGATCTGTCTAATTGAGAATCAGATTATTCAGGAGTACGGTAAATTTACTTTGTTAACTTTAGTATTTGTTTTCTTCCTCAAAGGTGGATAAAAGTATTGAATGGAGTTCCGTCATTTCAAAATGCAAAATCAACCATTGCAAAGTATTAGGAAATGTATTCCAATAATATTCTCAGAGTTAACGACAGACAATAAAACCACACATTCTTTTATGTTTCCTTTTTTTCACCCGCTTCACAATCACACACTTCATCCACTGTGTGATTTTTATTTGAAGCTTTTCCATTTATTTTTATATTTATTTTATCGCTTCGGCCTTTGAATTAGCGGCGCTGCACAGCGGCCTGGTGGAACATGTCACAATTAGGACTCATGCAAATATTCATCTTTTCCAAAACATTAATTTGGCAAATGAGGCTCAGCTATGTGATATCTTTCACCCAAAGATGGCTTTTTGCAAAACAAAAAAAGAGCAGCTATGCAGGTGTTCCGAAAATGGCGGTCTGATTGAACAAAGATACTTCAATCATCTCGAAGGATGCAATACAAGAAGTATATTTGGATCATTAAGAAAAAAATGTAATGGATGAGTTGTTTTTGAACCAAGATGGGCCGAAACAGATTTCTTGAGTGCCATTATTTCAAATCAGACGGAAATCCTTCTTGAAACCGACCATTTCAAGCAACTTATTCTTCTTGAGTCAAACCTGTACAGTCATGTGACGTCAGACGTTCTCATTCAGATTTCCTGTTTTAGATGAGCCAGATCTAATTTTCGAATCAAACTGCATTTTTTTAGATAAGCCATATCTCATTGTTTGATAAGATTGCATGTGTTTAGATGATCCAAATCTTATGTTTTAGATGAGCCAAATATTAGTCTTGAATGGAATCTTATTTCATACCTGATTCGTACTTATTTCGAACCTGATCTTATTTTGTAATCGAATTGTATTTTTTTTAGAAGTCAAATATTCTTATATATATATATATATATATATATATATATATATATATATATATATATATATATATATATATATATATATATATATATATATATAAAGTTACAGTATATAGCACAGTCTTGACAAACCAACAATGGTCATTCTTAAATTGAATTGTATCCTAGATTAGTCAACATTCTTGAAATGTATTGTACAATTCTAACTGTACCTAATCTAATTTTGTGATCAAATTGTATTTTTGTCTATGTCAAATATTCTTTGATCAAGTTATAGCGTTCTAGATAAGCCAATGGTCATTCTTGAATTGAATGTTATTGTTCTAGATGAGCTCTATTTAATCACTGAATTGAATTGTATTACTCTAGATAAGTTCCTTTTTATTCAAATCATTCATTCTAGAACCAAAAATAATACTTGAAACAAAATGTATGATTCTAAATGAGCCAGAGACCATTTTTATATTATTTTCATCCAAAATTAGCCAGATATCCTTCTTGAATTTGATCATATTGTTCTAGACGTTCATCAGTCAAATTGTTCATTCTCGCGCCAAAAATGATTCTTGAAACAACCTGTATCAATTTAGAGGAGACCAATATCGTTCTTAATTTAAATCAGATGAGCAAGATACCATTTTGCTATCAAATCGTATTTTTCTAGATTGATTTTTCTTGATTAAGTACCTCTGGGGTTACATGAAGGCCCCACTCATCTGAAAGAAAATATTTCACAGGGTAGAAATCATTGAAAAAAGAATGAGAACCACTGTTTTAGATTACACAAATATCCTTGAATCAAATCGCCAAATACCCTCAATATGAATTATACCGCTCTAGATGGGCCAAATATTTGTGATACAAATCGTGTCATTCTCTATGAGCTGAATGTCCTTCTTGAATTGAAACTAATCATTGGAATCATTCCAGATGAGCCAAATTGAATTAAATCGTATCATGCTAAGGTGGTCAAATATCAACTGGTGACTGTGTCGGATTGAACAGGGTTCCAGTGACATTTTCTGGCCTCTTCTGTTCGCCCGACATTTTTTCCTGTGATCGCGCCCGCGTCCTTTTTGTTTCCCTCCCAGCGGTACGACACCCAGCCCCGCCCAGTCGGCGCTGGCTCCCACTCAGAGAGGCAAGAGGACGCGGGTAACAGCTGGGGCTCCATCTCTCGTCGCGGGGCTCGCGAGAGCCACGCGGGGCTGACAGGAGTGATACACGCCGCCTCGTCCCGCCTAATGAGCGGCGCCGTTCTCCGTCATTATGGGCCATCATTAGAAAATTAGGGGGACAGAAGGTATTTACTGTAAAGCTGCCACCTCCCGAGGAGAGATAAATAGTGGCTGATGAATGCCACCCGTCCATTAACCTTCCCGTTTTCCCAGCGCCGGCATATGCGTACGGAACAATCATTAACAGTCGGCTTAACAATCATTAATAGTGGCCGTAACAGTCATTAATAATCGGCTGGACAAACATTAATGTGCGTCTTAACGATAAGTTTTAGTTGGCGTAACAATTAATATTGGGCATAACGATCATCAGTTGATGGCTTAACAATCATTAATGGTTGGCATAACAATCATCAGTTAGAGGGCAGAACAATCGTTAATAGTGGGCATAACAATCAGCTATCGCAGGTGCAATAGGAATGGGACGTGACACAAATCCCACGAGGAGAGATTGAGTCCACGAGGAGACAAGATGAGAATTTGACGAAATTAATAACGTAAAATAAATCAAAGATATGCAATTAACAATCAAGTGCGTAATTGAACAGGACTCACTTTTGTTACGGGATCATTTTTTCAGCTGCAGCTGAGCTAGTCTAACAAAATGCACGCAGCTCATGTTAGCGTTGGCGGTTAGCTTTCTTTTTTTTTTTTTGAAGGTCAAACTGTCCTTGATTTGCCAATATTTCATTTATTCGATTGGAGAACCAAAATATTGCTACAGACATAATTTGAAAGTGATAAGTGTGGACTGTATTTCTCCTGTTTGCTTTTTTTTTTTTTTTAATTATTTTGGTCCTGTATTTTGAAGACATTTTTTTTTTCAATTATGAACAGAGAAGACCAGTTTGTGGGAAAACGTAAACTTACTTAAAGAAGTTTTCAGAAAACCTTTTTTGAGGTTTGTTAAAAATTCAAAATGATCTTTGATGTTTCACATACAAAAAATAAGCTCATTAATCTTTAAAGAAACTCATTTTGACAAAAGGTTTGTGAGAAGTTCCCTGAAGGCTGTTTTATCCGCAGAAGAAGCTATTCCTGCACATATTCTTCACACCTATGCCCAAACTTAATCACCTGTCACACGCTCACAAGACTTCCGGGCGTCCTTGGAAGCGGTGCTTTGGAAAGGAAAAAAAGATTCCCCTCCGGCCAGCGTCCATCTTTTGTCCTCTAATTGATTTGAAGGCTGCTAGGGGAAGTTGCACGGATCAGACACACACAATGCAGTACACAGGCTCTTTTCTGTAACCCCCCCCAAGACACGAGCGCCGACGCCAATGCGCCGCAGCAATTAGCGCTTGTGCTAATGATGACAATTTGAGGCGTAATTGTGAAACCGCTACTTACGCGTGCACTCTGTCAATTAGCGCATTAGCATGGGCCACAGCTGCAGCATGCCACGTGCTTTTGTGTGTGTTTGTGCCTGTGCGTGTCTTTGATGTTGACAGAAAACTATATTAGCAGGCGTCAAAACCATTATATAGTCGCTAATGTGTACAGATACACTCCGTAGAACACGGAAAATTGTCTTCAGTGTTATCATAAAGATGGCTGTGAAGTTAATTGAAGGTGTGTCTTTGATCCGTTTGGTAAACGTTAGGTGTATTGAAGACACTCAATTTTCTAAATTAAAGTGCTGCTAGCATCTTCGATGTTTAGTTAAAACAGTGGTTCTTAACCTTGTTGGAGTAGGTGAACGAAATAAACAGGAACTGATTGGCCGGGATGCGCGTCCACTCCTTTACAGTTGTTTTACAATTTGTCATCACCTTGGGTAAAAGTACCAGTTCCCCGCCGCCACGTCTTGAGTCCGTACGTCGAGCCAGCCTTTAAATCGCCGTCCGCAGGAGCTTATTTGCCTGGATCGGCGCTCGGAAGATAACAGGCTAATTCCGGTGTGTGGTCCCGACTGAGAAGGAAGTCTCACTCTGCTGCTTATCCAGCGCTCAAAGCGGACCGGTAGGGAGTCTCACTCAGACACATATACAGCCCTCTCTAAGCGGTCTGATAGGGAGCTCTCACTCTGCTGCATAAACCAGCGACCTCAAAGCGGACCGGTAGGAAATCTCAGAGCAGGACACTTTCAATGACTGTGCCCACTAACTGCAGTCTAGACTGTGGGGTGGACCTCTGCGGCAGAGGCTCCGCTGAACCCCTGAGACCGACTCACCGAACCCCTGGGGTTTGATCGAACCCAGGTTAAGAACCACTGAGTTAAAACATAGTTTAGCCGTGTCTTCCTGCTTGGCTCTCGGTGGAGGCGGATGTGTTTTGGTTTTCTCCTACCCACCCACTTTTTTTGCGTGCTGTCTTTGTTTTATCTATCATTGTGACCTCTTCCAGTATCTCTTGCCCTTTAAATCTAGCCACGGAATTGGTCAGCAAACCGGGGAGCTTTCTTGCCCGTCCGGGACATTCGCCAGCAGATATACCTTTGATCTATGGAACAGCTTGAGAATGGTTTGTCTGTGGATCTTGTCCATGAAAGATGTGGAGGACATCTACATTATTGGATTTTTGTTGGATCAACAAATTTGCAGGACGAGTGCAGCCTGATTGGGAACGAGCCTGCCTGTCTTTTTTGAAGGCATTGGGCGAGTGATCAAAGCTCAGGCTCATGCTACAAGTGATCTGAACCGCAAACTGGACGAGGTTCTTGTATCCTTGAGCAAAGCAGCTGTCATAATTGATAAGTTGTAGGCTTGCATCGAAGGATTTATTGCAAATTCAGCTAGTTGAAACCCATTCAGAGTCTCATGCTACAGACTCAAGGTCGATCACACATCGGCCTGCTCCCAAAACAACCGATATCAAGACTCTCTCCCTGATGGAGGACGAGAAGTTCTCAAGATATGACAATCTTTCCTCTCCTTCCTATCAGGTGGCCTTAAGACTGTTTGTTGGACTCGACTAAAAGCTCAAGGACACTCTTACATATACAGACCGCAGACTTCAAAGCATACACATCCCTCTTTCAACGTCGCCGTTGGTCCTACAATCTCCAACCGCATGACGTGACTACGCTGCGAAAGCGCTGGAACTATTACTAGCCACAACCAGCCTGCCACGCCATGGACCAGCCTTCCCCCACTGTCCCTCCCCCAGCCATCCACATGTTTGTGTGAGATATGTTGTAGTGTCTTGTTAGCACACGTGCAGGGACTTTTTCCAGACTTTAGCCATGCTCTTTATTTGGGGCACAACCAAAGAAAGTTTTGTTTTTTCTCCTTTTCCTCGTGTAAAATGTTTTCCCCACTGTTAGCAGAGCGCTGCACTCTGGGGAATACCGTTGAGCCTTGCTCTCTTGTCTACCCCTGTCAGTCAATCGTGTTGAATGTTTTGGTGGAGACAATACATTGTTTCTTGCAAAAACATGTTCACCGAAGACTTGTCTTTGATCTTTTCAATACATATTAATTTCAAAGAAGACTTGTCTGGAATTGATCTGAAACTAGGTTCTACGTTCAGTTCTTTGAAGGCATGGCTAATACAGTAATTTATGTGCGTAAAAGACATAATTTCTATTTTGAAAAAAAGAAGTAATTAGGTGAAGTTAAGGCACTGAATTGTCTAATGTTTGGAAATGTTAGGAAGTAACATCAGCTTGAAATAGTTTGCATTTGCTCATTTGCATAGAGGGTTGACCATATTTTGTGTATACAGAATCATATGTGTGTGTATCTACAATGTTTGCCGCAAGAAATCCACACATATTTAAAAAGAGAAGGAGTAAATACGAGTGGCAAACTTGTGAACGGCAGATTGACTCCTCATGTTTGCATCTTGGCTCACACCACGCGCCACATCAAACATTTCTTGTCGTGATACTCCAGAGGTGACTTTGTTTCGTTCTTAGTCGTGTGTGTGTGTGTGACATCATGGTTGAAACTGCGCGTGTGACCTGTTTGGAGGGGGGGTGTTAGACGCCCCCCCCCCCCCCCCCCCATGGAGAACCATCGACGTGTCACCTTGACGTCTTTGTCCTCTAAATACAAACGGGTAGTAGCCTTCATCCAGCGGTCAATACACTGTAATTTATTATGACCACAAAAGTGAAAAAGAGCACATAATTAGAAAGAAACTATCAAGTCCACCAAAGATAGTCCAATTTTAGGTGCACAATAAAATATTCACAACTCAAATGTTCACCAGACCGTTGGAACTCTCTTACCTAGATTTCTCTTACCTAGATTTCTTTACCTAGATTTCTTTACCTAGATTTTTTTTCAAGTGAAAACTCTCCAGTGTTATCATGTTTGATCATGTACAGATCTGACTTTAATTCATCGTCCAGGCCGTTGCTAATATGACCGCAGGTACGTGAGACTTCAAAGGAAAAGGGGAACTGCTCATTTACTGTACGGTGTATAAGGTTTAATCATTTAAGATTGAAGTAAATATGTGTACTGCAGTAATATTTGTCTCAAATATAATGTATATTGCATGAAGACTTTTCACATTAAAAAAAAAAAAAACTTACATTTGAAAAGTGGGGGCGCTACTTCACGGGTTTTAGTTTTCGCAAGGGGAAAAACAAGGAATCACTGCAAACACAATCACAGATACATACAAAATAACATCTCAAGAAAGGAGCAATGCATAATAATAAAAAATATCCAAGGCACATGATGCAAAATACACCACTGTGCATGATGGATAAGAACAGGACAACTTGAGATAATCCACACAAAAATGTCAGGCGTCTAAATAAAGCCCTCCCTTTGATGAGCAAAGCATCACATGACCCGCTAGCATCTGTTGTTGTCTCACCACCGTCTCCGCGGCAACCGTAGACGTCAAGATGTTTCCCCATCTCGCCGCTAATGTCTCACTGAGGGTGACCATCTGCTTTTGCGTCTCGGCGGAGGGGACAGAACTGGGCGGTGGCGGGGCGACAGGAGACGGGACAAGCAGCTTCTGCTGGTTCTGTGGTTTTCGTCCTTGTCTCGGTCATATGATGTAATACAGAGCCAATATAAAGAAAAGCGATAAAGAGGCCGGCGCCCAACTGTGAGCCCCAGGTGTCCTCACAGCTGAGCAGATGTGGTGTGACGGGGGCAGGTGAGGGGTGGTTCTTGGTTGCCCGTCACTTGCTTGACCCCTCTCTTTCGTTTACCCCACCTGCTCTCCGCTTTCTCCATCCTATGTTTTTGCCCCTCCCACCTGTCCCACCTGGGACCACCCTTCCCGTGGACAGCCGCCACCCCCTGCGCCCTTTTCCCCCTGCTCACTTATCCATCCACATACAAAGCGTACCTACCATTTGCCCCACCCTTCCTGGCATAGTGGCACCCCTTGCCTGACCCCACTCTTTTCCATACCGAGACGTTTGCCTCTCTTGCACCTGCCAGGTGCCTCAGGGCTCGAAGTTAGGGTCAGGTGCTGCTGTGGATGTGCATGGATGGATGGATGGATGGATGGATGGACAATATAGTGTTCCCTCATTTTCATGTCAATGGGGACCAGAAAACCCCCGGGGTAAGTGAATTCCACGATGAAGGATTTGCCCCCACATGGCGAACATTGTACATACATACAATTCTTTCACATGCTGAGTGATTTTCCAACTGTAGTACAGAAGAGGTTTTAGTGAAAAGTGCTTTCATATGCGTCTGAACAAGATCGAGTATTAACAGGCTGTTAGACTGCTTCAGACTCCACGTCAGGACTGAGTGCGGGAGTGTTTTTGCAGTACATCGGGTAAGTGTTGTTGTAAAGTGTGGCAGCCTTCACGTAACCACAGGCGTGAAGAACTGCTGGCTTACTCCATCACCCCAATGGAAGAAAACATTTCTATGCACGCTTTTTTGTTGTTGTTTTTTTGCATTGAATACTCAAAGACAAGTTTAGTTTTGGAATTTAATTTGGATACATCACAAAAGAAGCCTCACAAGAAGTGGTGATCTGCAGCCCGCTCCAACCTGACCCCACCCATTTCCTCATCTCACTCTTTTCCACAGCCGCCTCCTAAGGCATCTGTACCACCTGCTCCTCTGGCTTTTCTCCCTTCACATCTGCCGCCCTTCCACCTGCTTCCTTCTTCCCCGCTTAGCCTCGCTTGCCCCTCAAAATCTTTCTTTTCAAAGCACAAATATGCCACCCACCTCTGACTGACTCCTCTCCTTCCATTCCGCGCACCACATTTGTGTGACCCCACTGTCTTTTTCACCTCCACAAGCGCCGCCCTTGCCGCCTGCTCTACCTTTCCCCGCCCTTCCTTGGCCCGTCCTTTCCGCCGCATGTGCTGCGGCCACATACCGCTTCCTTTGACAAGCCAAGCTGTCGGCTGACCGCTTCATTTTTGATGTTGGCAGGCGCCTGCACACTCACACGCGCACACACGAGAAGGAACCATCCAAGAAGATGGGGCGCTTCCAAGTGACCAAACACAGGCTGCTCCCCGAGTGTTTGCTTCATCTCGTCTTTGTTGTCTCGAGGTCTTGAGGCGTGTTTGTCTTCTTCATCTTCTTCTTTATTGTTCTCCATGATTGTCTCGCTGCCTTCTTGGCGGCCATCTTGACTTCCCTTAAGCCGCCGCTGTCATCCTTCTGATGTTAAGCATGTTTAACCCTCCCCCCAACCAAATGTCCGTTTCTATAGAACTGTGAAAAAAGGAAATATCTTACAGGCAACTTACTGTATTTTTTCGACGATAAATCGAGGGTTTTTTTCCTAAGTTTCAACCCCGTTATTTCGGAGGGTCGACTCATAACCGCATAACTTCTAAAACGACCAATTTTCTCCACATACTGTATCTGTGTTAGAACAGCATCATTCGATTGCAACATAAGTCATATCATGTCATGTTTGATATCTAAAATAATTATATATACTTGCTTACGTCTAACAGCGCAAATATGCACTTTTGGCGAGCGCCAAAGCGCCATCTTGTTTGTTTATGGGCAAAAATGAGGCTATGCGGTTAACTTTTTCATTGGTTATGAGAAGGAAAAGAAATTGCACGACATAAGACACATACCGTACATTGCCCTCATTTTACCGTCGGTAAACGCGTAGGGGATGCTGGCACTGAACGACGACGGCCAGCTGAGGCCAAGCGGCGCCACCCGTTCGGAACATGCACAGCGTCTGGGAGTCTCGCAGTCTTGTCGGAGGTGGACTGAAGTTACCGTATTCACTGTCAGTCATGTACCGTATGTTGCATGACATGCGATGTAGAAATGCCTGTAAAAGTAATTTCACTATTTATTAAGCACACACCATAGTGTGTTTTAGTCAGACAGCCATGATATACTAAAGTCGACAAATTCTCTATTTTGTCAAATTCACCCAGATTCAGTCCAAAAAAAGGGAAGGGGTTGACATACACTCCAGAGTACTCAAAAATGCATTAAATTGTAGATAGCAGGGAATTATTGCCACATGCATAGGCTGTTTATACCCATATGTGTGGTGTGTTTTCAGAAAATCAGGCTTATGTCGCAAATGTTCGTTGTGAGGATGAAAATACAAATTTTTCACAGAACTCGACTTCGACTTATAAAAAAAAAAACAATTTCCTTAAGGTCTCAACTTTCATTTTCCAGCAGCCAAAATGTCCCAATTGTCATCAACATCCATGAAAATAAGTGATTAGCTGACACACCTTTGAAAAATGAATGTGCCAGGACTTTAAATGTGTTGCTCTCAAAATTTTGGATTTGAACTAAAAAAGTTATGGTAGTAAGGTTGCACGTATATTGTGGGACATGTTCGATGAAGGATAACTAATGTTTGAAATATGTTTATTCAAACAAATGTTCCCACAATTACTGTGCAACAATAGAAATGAAACAAATAATGCAAAAGCAAAGAAAATTTCATCTCATTTTAATTGTTTTTTTTTTTAGATTATATTTTAGTATTAGTTGGGTTGGGACAAGAAACAAAACGCATACTCCAGATTTATTTGGATTTTTAAAAGTATTTTCAAGCATTCTTTTTGCTAAAATTTGATAGGTGGGACGCAAAATGTCCTCCAAGATAATAGTGAGATGGTTCCATATTTCCGCAACAGTGAACGGCGGCAAGCGCGAGTTGTTTCTCATAGCCGCCCGAGGTGCGTCTCGTCCCGGTGACCCGTCGTAGAAAATCAAGACGTAGAGCAGATTAAACGGCGGCCATCAGCGTGACGACAATTACCCCCTGGTCTGGTACGGCGCGGGGGGTTAGGGAGCACTTGAACCCTCCTTCAACTCCACAGGCTGGAGCACGCCTGCTAGTTTTAGCTCCGTTTCACCAGCCAATGCCGTCATTAGGCTGATCTACGGCCCAGTCCCAAGGCCAGTTGCTAAGCTGGTCCTCGCTGGCTGCTGGACTTAAACCTCCTACCTGCTTCAATCCTGGTACTGCCCGACTCACTCATCCAGTCGCTTACTAACTCACTCACTTATTCACTTGCAAATATGAGCAAACTAACACCCGTTACATTAAATTCGTAAACAAACAGCCCAGCCTATCTACCTACCAGCGTGTCTGCAAACGCTAACTTTGACAAACAGCCACTACTGATCATAGCTAACTTTCATCTGCCCATCTATCTCCTTATGTGCCTACTTATTTACCCATTTTATCTGTCGACCTACCTACTGTAACTACTTCCTGAGCCTTAGGACATCGTCCTTCCTACCAGCCTTCTGGACTACCTGCCTGCTTGTCTACTTATTCCTCCCAACTTAGCTACAGACCAATCCTCCCTACCGAACCGCTTACTTACCAATCCTTACTACCTACCTACAGTACATACGTCTCCACCTTACTTGGTCCTAACAATCTGCCATATTCGTAACCTACCTGCCTTCTTGAGTACGTGACTACTTACTGACCAAAAACTACCTACTTATACCAACCTGGTGACCAATCCTATCTGCCTGCCCGCCTGCCTGCCTACCTACCTACCTACCTACCTACCTACCTACCTACCTACCTACCTACCTACCTACCTACCTACCTACCTACCTACCTAACAAGCTTTCTATCGAAATTTAACTACTTACTGACCAATCTTACCTACCCATTTACCTACCTATTTACCTGCCAATCTACTGCTTTTATCTATCTACCTTCCTACCTGCCTACCTACCTACCTACCTACCTACCTACCTACCTACCTACGTACCTACCTACCTACCTACCTACCTACCTACCTACCTACCTACCTACCGATTTACCAAGCTTTCTATTGACCTTTAACTACTTACTGACCAATCCTACCTACCCATTTACCTACCTATCTACCTGCCTATCTACTGCTTTTATCTACCTACCTTCCGACCTGCCTACCTACTGCTTTTATCTACCTATCTTCCCACGCAGGTAGGTAGCTACCTACCTATCTAACTACCTATCTACACATCCACCTACCTACCTATCTACCTACCTAAGTACCTATTTACTAAGCTTCCTATTGACCTTTACCTACTTACTGATCAATCCTACCTACCTACCTACCTACCTACCTACCTAATCTACTGTATCTACCTACCTAACTGCCTGCCTAAGTACCTAGCTGCCTGCCTGACTTCCTTTTTCCCTTCCTATCGATTATTTATTTACCTGTCTACCTGGTTTCCAAAACTGAACAACCAATTTGGCAGCCAGCCGCCTTTTCAGCTATCAACCACTTTCCATTGTTTTCCGTTGAACCTAATTTCTTACCCGCCTACCTACGTACTGATCTGTCCACCTACTTACCGACCAAAACGACCCACTGTCTTCCTGACTACTGCTACATCTACCTACCGCTCCTGCCTTTGCACCTGCCACGGCCCGGCGTTCCCAACGTTGTTAGCGCGGAGACAAACGTCAGCTGTAACAGTCCCACGTCAGCAAGGCTTCATCAGCCGTGAAACAAAATGGAGCTACTGCTGATTTATACAGCAGAAGGAGGGATTGGGGGGCGGGGGGTCGAGGGGGCATCGAGGGGGGTTGGAATTATCCTGCAAAGGTCATCCTCAATTTCTGTCCAGAAAATGATCTTTTCCCTCTCCGTAATAAACATTTATCTGATCCCTTTATTGGCTTTATGAGAGCTGACAGTTTAGTTAAGCCATTTGCCGCCGTTTGCCGCCAGCGCGGGTCGGTACAGTTAACGTTCCATCGCCGAGGGGAGCGGAGCGGGGAGGGGGCCCGGGTGAGGTCAGGCGACAGGTCCCAAATGGAAAGAAAAAAAGATGTAGCCATGCCACGTTTCAGATCGCTGGCGTCCTCGTAACAGCTGCGTTTCAACACTCCGGGAAGGAGCGGGGACCTTAAAATGTCCCACGTAAAACTTCATTTTAGCGTCCGTTTACTGCGCTTGGATAAAACACGGAACAGCGATGTCTTCGGATACGACTTGAGGGCCGGGAGCTGAAATTGCCACGGCGCTCGGTCAACCATGTCTACGGTTTTCAGTGTGAGAGTAGCCTATGCTTCCGCAATAAAAATTGAGTTCATTTTACGGCTTTGAACACATCTTAATGAGGGCTGCCATTCATTATGGGGGGGCACTGTTAAACAATAGCATTTACAAGTGACTAGAGTAGGAACGATCTATTTAAATTAAAACAGTATGACTTCCTATTAACCTTAATTCTCTCCGAAAAAAAGCTGGGCTTAAAAATCCTGACATTTACATTTTTACATTTTCAACTATTACGCTTTAGAGATAAGTTTGAACAAAATTGAAAAATAAAATCATATGGTACTTGCAAATGTCATTTTATTTCTGATAATTCAATGATGCTATAAATAGTAAACCTTCACACAAGTGTAAAAAATGTAGCAAAAACTGAATTGGATTTTTGCTGATCATAAAATATGTATGAATAAATGAATGTAATTATTATTTTAATCAGAGGTAGGCAACTTACTTTTTTTGATGGTCCGTCTTTAATCAGAGCCCCGCCCCCTTGCTGTCATTTTTTCAAGCCAGGTAAAATTGTAATCGTTGGCCCAACCTTCTGCCACCGCCATGCCATCATTTCTATCCCAACGAACACAATGATGGATGAAACTTGCATTAAGACATTTTTATTTCTTTTTAGCATCCCCGTCAGCAAAATGGGCGTCCGCTAGAGAAGGACTGACGTATAGTCCCTAAGTACTGACCAAGTGCCCACCTCTGATTTGAACTCATTCGATCCCAAAGACATATTTTTATTTATTTATTTTTTTAAGTCCAGACATTCAATCTCAGATACTTATGTATACCTTCTTCTTTTTATTGTTTTTTTTTTTCAAGTGTTTGGCTCCTTTCAGCAAACAAGTGAAAATGATTGAAAAACAAGTACAAGTACCTTGTAATGACTGTGTGGGCCCTTTAAAAAAAACAAAAACAAAAAAAAAAACGTAATAACATGTCTTTGGAATTGAATGAGTGAATACATTCATGTGATGTTTGATGACAAAGATGCAATGCGGCATTTTTTTAACATTGATCCTTACAAATGTAAAAAGAAGCTAACCGCTTGCATCCTTAAACTTTAGGGTTAATATGTCTATAATTGTTTTAACATTTGTCTATCTCTTTTTTTTTTTAATTACGTTAAGCGAGTGTTGGCCGGCGAAGTGTGCCAGGCGGGCTAAGTTAGCGCGTAAAGTGAACTTGTCACTCGGCGTCGGCGCTTGAGCTTGGCGTGCGGGAGGGCAAAGCGGGAGCTTCGCCTCGCCATCCAGACCATCTGCGGCCCCAGCTGGAGCGCCGGCGATGGTCTGGCACTTGTACGCCGCCATATTTACAGATCTAAACACAAATGGCGACGGCCTGATTGTTTCACGATTCATTAGTCAGACAAGCTCGGCTCATGCGCCAGCCCAGCTGTTCCAGAGTAAACCTTTATCGCTTCGGAGGGCCGCCCCGCCATCAAATGTATTGATCTGTGGCCCCGGCCCGGCCCGGCTCGGCTCGGCTCGGCTCGGCTCGGCTCGGGGGAGGGGGGTTAAAAGCGACGCTTCGTAATAGACTCCTGCCTCGACTTGTGAGTTTGCTTCATTCTAGGTCCACGCTCCTAATTTAAGACGGACAGCCTTTCTCAAGCGTTTTGACTGAAATGGAAGAAACGCGCCTTCCCAAAGACAGAATCGCCTCACTTCTTTCACCCAAGAAATCAAGGTCGTTTCTACCTGCTTCCCTTCTTCGGTACTCGCAAGCTGGACATGGGTTGGTTTCACCAAAAAACAAGAATTCTGACTAAAAAGGAGAGAACACAAGAAACATGTCAAGAAGAACTAATATTGTTTTGGTAACACTTCAAACTATAAAAAAAACAAAAACAAGACACAGAAAAAAATGACAAAATAATTTACTGTATTTATGTACACAAGTATGTACAACTAAGAATGAAAGTGATTCTCAACATTGAGTCAAAATTGACCAATCACTCGTGAGTGATTCTACGGCTGCGATCGCGTATAATTTTTTCTTTAATATATCATGCGGAGCAGTTTAGCATGGTTTGGCAAAACAAACAAAAATTTCATTCAAATAACAGTTTAGCACATTTTCCAATTTCATGGCCGAAAAATTCATTTTAGCGGAAGACATTTTTGCTGATTTATAAAAAGTACTACATTGACGTATCCCAAACAAATACGCCTTCTTTCTCTGTCCAAAATTTTGTGACGACAGCATTGGTTTAAGTTTGTGTCTTCTCGTAAAAATTCCCTAGACTTTTCCTCTTTAAAAAAAATCCTAAAAAGTTTTTCCCAATTTATCTTGTGTTGTGTCAAAAAAAGATGCCTTATGATTTGACACATAATGAACCGAGTGTGAAAGATTTTTGACGCAAAATCTCCCACAATGAGAACATTGGAGATATTGGGCCTACTCACAATAAAATAATGCTTTTTTTAATGACATAATAATGTAAAGACATATTTGAATAGAATTTGTCAAATAATAATCATCATTTTTAATGCACATCCAAGTACCAAAATACCCCATCAAATAATGTCATTTTATAATTATTCAAAAAAAAAAATGAAAGAGTCCCACAAGTCCAAGAAGGAGAAGAAGAATCGGTACTCCGCCTGGGTCAAGTTAGCGTATTGATTTCCCATTACGGCCCGCAAATAATTCACTGATGCTTATTGGCGTTCTGCCACCGGGCTAAACGGCGCCATTGATCCTGCCGCGTCGTGTCACCGCTTGCGAGAAATTAGCCTCGTTAAGGGCCGAGGTGGGCGGGGTCAGACGGTGCGGGGGAGGCGGTCGGGTCGGGTGGCGCTTTCCCCCGGAGAACGCTGAGACATTTCAAATGGACGCCGTCCTCGGGCTGCGTATGCTACGATGAGCTTAGCACGCCTCGCAACTGCCTGATTTAATTAACAGCTTATTAGCTAATTAGCATGTTGATTAACGCTCTATTAATCCGCCGCAGAGCCAATTGAATCTTCACTGGCTATGTTGGACATTAACACAGCAAATGGCTAATTAGCAACGCGGGCACTCGTGCAGGTGGACGCCGTCGAGGGAAAAAAAAATGATAGCAACATTAAATTCAGTTGGCATGTTTATCATAAGAAGACCCACAAAAGTCTCAAGAAGCCTGACGGATATTTTGTTCTAAAGAGACCATTTTTGCATCATTTCCCCATGGTTCTTTGAATTGTTTTAAAATCCAAACCCTGAAGCCAGTCTCATATGATGACATCGAGACAATTTAATCCAATAAAACCATCTCAAGAATACGTGTTTCCACCAAACTCGAATTCTGACGCTTTTGGCTTTCATCAATGGTTTTGTAGTCAAATTTGGCCATTTCCAGGGGTTCTTCATTTTTTGGGGGGTAATATTTGGGCCCCAGAGCTAGTTTCACTTATTACATTTAGTGGGTGCTTCATAACGATCATAAGTAACCCCAACAAAAAAGCCTCAATAAGCATTTCTTAAAAAAACAAAATCTTAAATTTTGTTCTAAAGCGTAATTTTAGGGTCATTTGCCCAGGGTTATTCAAATTATTTGAAAATGGAGCTCCCAAAGCCAGTCTCTTATAACATAAACTTTGGGACAATTTAGTCTCACAGAAACGTGTCAAGAATCCATATCTGCACCATTCAGAGTATAACCAATTTTTTTGTGGTCAGTTAGGCAACTTCCAGGTCTCTTTGCAATTGTCTGGAAACGCAGCCCCCAGACCTAGGTTCACTTAGAAAGGTTAGATTTTGTAGATACAGTATAGGTATCATGCTTTAGACCCACAAAAAAAGTCTCGAGACACATGCTTGGATAGACACAGGATGTCTGCCATTTTGGTTTGGAAGCCATTTTTGGCTCATTTGGTCATTTACAGGGGTCTTTTGAATGATTTTCAATCCACCAAAGCCGGTTTTACTTCGTGCCCCGTAAATCTCTGTAAACCCTTCTACATTCGCGGAATTCTGTTGTTTTGGTGTGAAGCGACCATTTGAGCCTCACTTTGACCCATTTCCAAAGCTCTCGCTTTCCTATTGGCTCTTATTTGACGGAAGCAGGTGTGCCTAAATATTGTGGCACGGTGCTTTGAACATCTGGCAAGCGTCAAGAGCGCCATGCAGGGCCTCCGCCAGACACTGGGTCATCCATCAGGCCGCTGACAGCGCCACACGCTGTTCAGAGTGAGATCTTCAGTATGGCTGCTTGGCACATAATTGATGAGGCCATGTTGGTGTTTTTCAGGCTTGTCTTTTCATTTACTGAGCCTTCGAGTTCAGAAAATTATCATTCTCAGGGATTCTACTATCTTGGATAGAAAGTAACGGGAATTTGCCTTTACATACAAACGGTTTAAATGAATGCATAAGTTATGCTACCTGCTAACTGACTGAGAATTTATTTATTGTCTATTGGAAACTTAAAATTGGCTTAAATACCTGGAAATGGCTTCTTCTAGGACCCAGCATTTGCTAGCAAAGAGTGAAACGTTTTAATCTGCGTGTGATGCTAAATGCTAACTGAATGCTAGCTTTGAGACCCAAACATCAAAAAATGGATGCCAGGCTATTTTTCCTGTCTTGGAAGTGTGAATTTTCTTGGATTTCCCCATGTTGGGGACAAACAGCACGTGATTAAATTTCAATCAGAAACTAGATTGAAACCTGTGTGTGAATCCACCTGCTATCTGGATTCTAATAATGTTTTAAATACTGTATATCAAATAAACAAAATTACAGGATGGGATGTGTGGCGCCGTCACTATTTCTTTTTTATTTCAATATCGATATAGTGACCTTTTAAATCGATTTAAATCATGGTAAATGAGAATTCCGATTCATCTGTGAATGAATTTTTGGGCACGCCTTGGCTACTTTACGTAAGGTGCAAAGTCCACAATTTACACAGTAAACAATCGTTTTCAAGCCTTGCATTTGTTATGTCTATCATGATAAGATATGATGCGAGGATTTCTCTCTCGCCATGTTGACACACCAACTTCCGATCCCAACATCCGCCCGGACATTAGCGACCTCAGAGCAACGCAATTTCAACACCGTCAACATCTGCACGCCATCGCCGCACGTCTCGTTTTTCTGCGTGGTCGCACCCCTGAGTGGCGCCCAGAGCCCAGTCGTACGCCTTCCCAGCAGATGGACGGCAAATATGGCCTCTCGTTTTTTGTTTTTTTTTTTCTGGCCGGGTGAGAATGCAACAGTCGGGTGAATGTGTGCAGTGCCGGGGGGGGGTAGCGCGGAGGACGCTAATATATTCATGAAAATGTATTCCATAGGAAAAAAAAAAGATAATTGGGATCAAAGCTGCATTTTTGGCGGTGCAGAGGATGAGTCGATAAAAACGCTGGCGAAATCATTGACAGACGCCTGTTATATGGACAGCACCCGCCATAACAGATGGATGGGGGGGGGTGGGGGGGTTACTTGGGAGGGAGGGGTATATACGGGGTGTGCGCGTCATGATCACGCCATGGGGGAAGTGTTAAAATGTTGCACAACAATCGTTTCTTTCACGCGAGAGTTTGCTGTTGATTCGTTCCGTGCTCACTTTTGATGATGGTACAAGTGATGACATCACACACATACACACACACACACACACACACACAAAATTTCTGTTCCCACCTCTACTTGGATGCGACTCAGACTGAGATGAATGTCGGCCATTATCGCAGGCGGCCATTTGTGCTGGTATTTGACTCGCTAATGATCGGCTTCCAAGTTCATCAATTGATGTGCACGCACACACACACACACACACACACACACACACACACACACACATAGCTAATTTTTTCCCTTGAGTTTATCATTTCATGTTAGCTGGTTTCTTAGCAGCTCACATAGCATCCTGATAAATTCAAGTACACAAGTGTAAATACTACTCAAACATACTTCACTAGTGTTAGTTTTACTCCCATGTCATGTTACTGTATTTTTTTAACAACTGTAAAAGTCGCCACTTTTTTCTCATGATTTGAGACCTTCGGCTTATAGTCCGGTGTGGCTTATCTGTTGATTTTTTTTGTTGTTTTTGTTTTTTTTCCACCAGTCCAATCCACCAGTAAAGCAAATGTGTGTATCTGTTCTGTTCAAGGTGTCAATTTAAGGAAAAAAATGAAATTCGACATAGGGAGATAGAAGAATGTGGTATTGATGATTTACTTTGAGTTTGAACTGTTATGCATCCATCCTTTCATTTTCTTTAAATTTGTGCTAAACATACAGGCAATAAATACAAATATAACAATGGTAAAATATATATACCATATCCCATTTTTCTGCACAAAATATCTGATGTTATCACCTGCGGCTTATATACCGGTGCGGTTTCTAGTCTGGAAAATATGGTAGATTTTATATTCTTTCACAAATCTTTACTAAAGGTCATTCCACACATGCAGGTGTTATTCTTACAATTTATTGATGAATATGGCTGGCACATGTTGATGCTCCAATGTTAACGGCTAACAAATATACGATATCTGTGGGGGCTTGATGATTTTGGAAGTACGAAAATTCCACCCAACGGCAATTTGTCTGAATCTTAACCCTTGTGGCATTATGTTACAAATTTTGGAAATTCCTTTGATTTTTTTTTTTTTTTTAATATATATACCATCAAAGAATCAATGGGGAAAAACACTAGAGAGCTGATATTTCCAGCAGATGATTATTTTATGTAAAATGCAAGGATTCTGACATTTCTATCTGATTGCAGCTGGACGTGCGAGGTTCCGTGTACAAAAATAATTATTCTTCAAATTTTGGACCATATAAAACCATTAGAATTACAATTTTTGAGATGCAATTTAATAGGATTTTTTACATCGATTTTCCTGCGATCTTTGCAACAGTCCGTTTGGCGATGCTCAAATTACGTCAGCAAACAGAAAATTCTTTGTTGACTTGAATTTCACCTCAAGACAGTAGGTGGCGGTAGTTAATGGCTATGTCTTAAAGTGTCATCACACGTCACAGGCTACAGAGAGATTTTAAATTTTAAAGAAATTGAACCTACATATATATGGATAGGCCTGATGCGAAGCAATTTGAGTGGTTGACGGAAAAAATATTCATAAATAACTTGAATTATTACACCTTTATAAGCATTTACCAAGTTAGGGAACAAAATGCACAATGTTGTCTTCGGAGGATTTGGGTCTCGCGTGATTGGTTGCAAATGACTAGCGTGAAAAGAGAAATTTCTTCAGTCGATGAGCACAATGCCGATCTACGAGGAAATATGAATATTTCATTCTTGAAGTGTTAATTATGCATCAACGGTGGCACTTTGCGAACAGACTCAATTAATTATGTTGATAGAATTGGACTAAATGTGCATGTGTGTGTTAATATAATAACGTTTGGGTAATATTTGACATCCTGTAATGGATTGTCAGCCATCACTTATTCATTAATTAGATGGATGAACTAAGTGAGCCAGGTCGTTAATGCCCATCAAGACTAGACCACTTTAGACTTTGGAAGACTTGGCATGTTCACTTTTGGAAGATGTTTGCCCGAGTCCCAAATTAGTTTGAACATGCCTATTGTTCGTCTAATGTGGTTTGTACAAGTTCCACGTCATGCTCAAGCCACTTTTACAGGTCTTACGAGGTCTCGAGTCCTTCATGTCAGGCCCTAGACATTTTAAACGTCTCAAGTCATTAGTTGAAGCCTCGTGCAAGTCTAACGTCATTAGTGTAAGCACCAAGTCCTTTTTAAATGTCCTATATAAATCAAGACACATTTTAGAGGTCTGATACAAGGCCCAAGGTTTTTCAAGTCTCAAGTCGTTTTTCATTCTCATTCCAGCCCCGAAACATCTCAAGTACTCCTACTTTTATTTTGGAAGTTCTGCACGTCTCAAAACATTTTTACAAGTCTTCCAAAAAGTTTTGTGCCAATTCATTTGTCAGATTTTAAAGTTCCATCAATCATAGTCTCACACATACAGTATCAAATAATCAATGTAGTGTCAAGTTATGCATGCATGGATGTAATCATGGGCTGCAGCTATTGGTTATTTTTGGTATTTGTATATCCTACAGAAAATCGGAATCAAATACTGTACTCAGATGAAAATAAAACATGTATTTTGCTTAGTGGAAAACAATTATAAACACAGAAAACCAAACAACATGTTTCCTCTTATAAATAAATGACCATCTTTTACACATTTTGATGATCAACTTTTTTTCTGACTTCAATTCAAACTGCTAAACTGGTCGGCGTAGTGAAGTTAGTGAAGACTGGTCAATCTGTTAGGCTGGGGCACACTGCAGGAAACAACTTTAAAATAAAAGCCCTGCAAGGTGTTTGTGGCCGTAAGGTAAGATTTATTTTGAAGCTGACGAACTGCCATGCAGAGCATTAACAATTTCTGCTGTAATTGGCTAAATACATTTTTATACTGGTACATTAAAAAGCAACAACAAAAAAATGACCTGAGCATTTTTAAACCGAGATATTGGTATTAGCGAGGATCTGTTTCAGCACTAAATAATCAATTTCATTTCGTGCTTAAGTAATTTTCTCATGCAGGTCTCAAGTGTTTTTTCCAAGTTTCAAGCAGACCTTAAGTCATTTAACCCCTGGGTGTCAAGGAATTTTTCACTTGCATGGCTTTATCATCACCCAACTTGGGCTGACTTTGAAAGGGTTATAACTCGTCAAATATAAACATATATTTACTTTCAATCCCTCAAACTGTTGAGTGGCATCAGCCCAATCCATAAATATATATTTTTTGGGAGGGATTGTACTGTATGGTCAAAAATTGTAAAAATGCGATAACAGCAAAAGTTATTAAGATATTTATATATTTATGAAATTGAAATAGGAATATTTATTATGTCATAATTAAAGCATTATGACTTTTGGAGACTTTTGCATTATGGGAGTCCAGGCTAAGCCAATCATCGAAGTCATCGAAAGGCTTGCAGATGTCATAAATTGGCTGCTAGCGCCACCTGGTGGTTTTGGGGTGCCAACAAAAAAAAACAAAAACGAAAAACTCCTGTCTGCAAGCATTTACAAAGGATGGCAGCGTGGCATTTTGAAAGTCATCATGTTTTGACAATCTATGCAAGCTTTTAGCCTCATAGTTTTTTTTTTTTTGTCTGCTTTCCCAAGTTCCAAGTAAATTTGGCAGTGTAAATGTGAGTCACAAGTCATTTTATTAAGGAAGATGTAGCATTGAAATCATTTTTTAGAAGTCAAATGCAAGTTCTGAGTTATTTTAATGAGTCTCGGTTATAAATCAAGATAATTTTCAAGTCTCACGCCTATCTCTCATCATTGGCAGTCTCAGGTGAATCTCATCGTGTTTTAGAATTTCCCAGATTTCACCTCTTTTTGTCGCTCATGCACCATTAAAACCCCTCGCTGTCAATTTTGACCCTATCTGGGCCATTGACCAAGACACAAAAAAGCATTAAAAAACTACTAGGAGGCTAAAAATTACTACAGATTATCAAAACAGGTAGAGAATCAAAACCGCGCCTTGCGTTCAGCCCTTAATGCTTACAAATGGAATTCCTTTGATTGGGGACCCGAACGACACCCGGGGGTTCACTGATGTCTGACATTCTCGATCGAACGGGATAAATGCATATCGATACTAAATCGGAGGATATGAATACAATAACATTACTCGAGAAGGATCACGAGGTCTGTCCCGAATGAAAATACAGCAAGAGTTCGACCAGCAGTAAAAAGCTTCCATCCGTCAACGTCCACTTTGGAGCGCCGCTCCGCCGTCGCACTTCCTCGGCTTTAAACTGCACTACGCCTCCCCGCCCCAGCTTGCTCGGGCGCTCCCCTTCTACTTCCCTCCACCTCCCTGACTGATATTGGCTCATCACACTTAATCTGTCCTGAGATCCGCCGTTCCGTGCTAAATGACTCGCAGCCTTCGCGCCGGGGCGCGCGAGCAAAAGAACGAGGGGAGATATTTATTTTTCTCAGGGCTAATGACCTGTCGCCGGGCCCCGCCCACTGATGGTTATTTACTGGGGCCCAGATGCTGGCGCTCAAAATGAGTGGTCATGTCAGCATGGGCCGCCATCCTTCACAGCAACCCCCCCACCCCCACCCCCCTTCCAATGCCCGCCCCTGATTGAATCCCGCGGATCCCATTGACATTGACTCTGTGACTTTTAAGGCCATTACCTTCCTCCGCCCACCATGATCACCTCGTCGTGGCTCGAGAGCTGACAGCTGATTAGCAACAAATTACTGACAGGAGAAGGCTGTGTTGCACTGTGTGTGTGTGTGTGTGTGTGTGTGTGTGTGTGTGGGGAGTAAGGGAGGCGGGGGGGGTGCGCCGAGGGGCTCCGGGGGGCCCACCCCACCACGCTCATGGTAATGTAATAAGCGCGGAGGGGCTCACATGTTGATGTTCGCCACCGGGACGACACCAGCAGCTGCTGCTCATTGGTGGAGAGCCATCGCACTTCCTGTCTGGTCCATAAACGCCCCACAAGGCGCGGGGTGAAGGATTGGTCGCCAAATTCAAACCTAGGCGGGTTCATGAACGCAAATCAAACATGGACGCCGCAACCACTCCCAAGGGCCACCGAGAGAAAAATATAACAAGATGGATGCTAGCGTAGCATACGGTGACTGAGTCTCGTGGAAATCTCATAGAATTCTCATGTAATCCTTGAGGCATTTTGAAAATATTTAGGATGTCGTGAGTTTTTTTTTTTTTTTTGTACGTCTCACGCAGCTCTATTTAGAAATTCCAAGGTCAGTTGCAAGTCATTTTTTGAAGTCTCAAGATCGTCTCAAGTCTTTTTATAAAAATCTCATTTAAGACTCAATCTATTTTTAAAAGCTGCATGCAATTCTTGACTCTTTTAAAAAAATTTGGGATGTCTCAAGTTTTTAAATCTCGTGTAAGTCTAGTCATTTAGAAATTCCAGTTCATCAAAGTCGTTTTTCAATCTCAAGTCCTTTTTTAAAACTTTTTTTAAAAATAGTCATTCAAAGTCTCATTTGAGTCTAATTCTATTTTTAAAAGTTTTGTGGAATTCTTGAGTTTTTTTTTACAAATCTTATGTCTAATGCAAATCTATTCATTTAGAAATTCCAGTTAGTCATTTCTCTGTCTCAAGTCCTTTTTAAGTCTCAGGTGAGTCTCAAATTATTTTTAAAGAGTCTCATGTAATTTTTAATATCTCATGAAAGTTTCACCTTATTTTTGGAAGTCTCGTAGTACCCTCAAATAATTTTTAAAGGTCAAATGAAAGTCAAACTGCAGCCTAAACTGACACAATTCAGATTTTTTCGTCACTGTCCAACCTGGATCTGATCTTTTGATGAGCGACACAGATTGGATTTTTTGAAAAGGCGACACAGGCCACTTGGGTCTGTTGTACTAAATCCGATACATATCCGATGTTTTGACATTTGACTTCAGTCAGGTCGCATTCATCTGACGCGATAAACATGCGAAAAATGTGACAATTATGTGCTCAAAAAGGCCAGAGCAGCATGGAAAAAAACGAAACAACAATAGCGAAACCTGGCGTAAAAGTCTGAAAATATTCTCAGGCAGAGCGAGCAAGGGAGACGTTGCTGTCACCGCACAAAATGCCATGGCCAAATAACACACCTTTCCCTGTTCTTTCTATCTTAAATGTAACATTGAAAATATTGTGGTACTGGTATGACAGACATTCGGCCAATCCTTTGTGGTTCCGGTATAAACACGAACGTGTGTGACGTCACTGTGTCCTCTACGCATGAAGGACGGTTTTCCGTCGTTTGGCGTTCACACACAGGTCACATACTGGTCGTATATATTTGGACCTCACAAAAAAAAAATCGGACTTCACAAAAAATTTCATGTGAAGCTAGCCTACATCTTAAAAAAAAAAAAAGTACAAAATTTACACTCTATTAGATTGAAGTCATTTTTCAGGTAATTTCTCCTTTTCCTTAAGGTCAGCCTTAACCAGCTATGTATCATAGCGTTAGCATTATGTTCATCGATTTTTGCTTCTTTTTGAATAATGAATAGTTGCCTCTTTTGTATTACCCTTTATGTAATTTTTTTTTACAGGTGTATAACAATTAAGAACTATTAAAAATATGGCTTGTGCTATTAATCATTGGACGCTGTTCATAAAAGCATTGTTTTGTTTTTAGGACAAAACGTCTTGTACAACCACCCCCACCGACTAGTGTCTTCGCTGCATTTTGACATGTCAAGAGGCCCCTAGATTAACAGCCGCACCCCCTCCCAAGCCCCCGTTCTCCCTCATACACACACACGCGCGCGCACTCACACACACACTTCCGTTTTATCCCCGCCGTTCCGGGGTGCCACGCTCATTTGCATAACCAGATAATCCTTGATAAAAATTTCCATTAGACAAAGGTGAAATGGATCAATTTCCCGCTGCCAAGATAAATCTCGGGTTTTTACACCGACAGGGTCATTACACAAGCCACATTTGCAGAAAGAGCAGGGGGTCCCGGGGTCCGATAGCGCTAAGGAGGGGCTCCATTTCCCACTTTCCAATTACCTTTAAGAAAAGCTTATTCTGTGCACAATAAAGCACATTACGGCACAATATGATACAGTCCATAAAGATCAGCGTGTTTGATGAGAGCTTAGCGAAAGCTCAGCATATTTCCGAGGGTGGTTCAGGTGGGGTAGCGTGGCTAGGGCGGGCTGCGGCGCTCTTATCGCTGACACGTCCCCTGCGCGCGCCATGCAAATGTGCTATTAAGGAAAAGTCGCCATGCATTAAGACGCGAGCCCAATAACCCCCCCACTACCACCAGCACTAAGAAGAAGATTGGGGGGGTTGAGGCGTCGGTGGTCTTGACAGGACAACGAGGTGTTCGGGGGCAAGGAGAGCGGCGGGAAAACTCATTACTTTGCTAGCCCCAATTCGCCATTTTGACTTTGACCTTCAGACATGGACGCACAGCCCACCCAACAACACCACCCCTTACAATTTGAGATGAAGCTCACATAATTGTGTTGTATTAGCAGGAAAATTTGCTGAAAGAGCACCCCCCCCCCCCCCCCCCAAAAAAAAAAATAGACTGAAGCACAGTGCGGAATCGAAGGCTCCTGTATTCAAACTATGATTTCAGTATAGTTTTGCACTTTTATATAGCAATTTTAATTGGCTTTTACTACTCTTTACTACTTGCTGTTGTCACTTTAAATCAGTGATGGCAAACTCATTTTTACCATGGGCCACATGTAGTTTTTATTTTTTTTTGTTATAGTTTTTCTTATATAGTTTTGGACTGAGAAGTCCATAAAGGTGAAGTATGACCCTCACACATTTACACTTTAAAAATCAGATGCTGCTAATAACTGTTCAAAATGGGTATTGATAACAGAAGATTTAGCATTTTTGCCAGAAAACTTGAAGTCATAATTATCACTTGACGGGCCGCGTAAAATGATGTGGCGGGTCGGATCTGGCCCCTGGGCCTTGAGTTGGAAACCAGTGTTTTAAATTAAGCTATGCTGTTGTTAGCTGACAAAACAGGCAGATTGTTATATTTAAAAAACCTCTATGCTGTCATTAGCTCAAAATGCTAATGCTATACTGCTAAAGAATCATTATTAACCTGCATTCTGTAGTGTACTTAAGACTAAAATCCTAACATGATGCTACCAACCGGAATCGTAAATATTAATCAAAGCTCTACAATTGTGCATTTATTTGATGAGGATAACACAAATAAATGTATGTAAAACCCAGTTTGGATTGTTTTAGTATGAAGGAAAGATGAAGGACATCAAAGATTCCTATTTTCTGAATGTGAAAAAGGTTGAACGTCTCAAACGTCATTGCAAATTATTCATCCGACCATACATTTTTGATCATCACCAAATTCAAAATGCTAAAACGTAGCGTCAATTATTAGCATCAGCTAATGCACCAACGCTTAATAAATCATCACTACTTAAAAGGGTGCCCACTTTGCTTCATTTTTATTCGCAAAGCCGCTACAGTTCTCTGTCATCTTGTTTCTTCTTCTGTGGTTTATTCACTGCGTGATGAGCACACGCTAGGCCGGCTAGCGTACTGGGGGGGTGAAAATGGATGCCAGGAGCACATTAGCAATAATTCACATGAGTGAGTCCAGTAAATGGAAGAGGATGTGATTTATCTCTCACAAGTGCAAATCTCACACAATGGGCACCAGTGCCGTTAGCATTTAGCATTAGCAATAACACACGCCAATGATTTAGGTCCAATATCTAGGTATTTGTTGAGTCCTATTCCGCTTTTTAAAAACAAAACTAACATGACAAAAAATACAACCACTGACTATCCACAATTATCTATCTATCTATCTATCTATCTATCTATCTATCTATCTATCTATCTATCTATCTATCTATCTATCTATCTATCTATCTATCTATCTATCTATCTATCTATCTAAGTGAGGGATATATTAATAGAAAAAAAGGTGCTTATTTTTTGTTTTTTGTTTTTTTTACACTTTTAGTAACTTCAAAAAGATGTCACTCGCCATCTGGGAATTTATTATTTTCAAAATTATGTACTATTATAACGAATACGTTTAAAAAATATGTTCGTGAATATGGAACAGTTTGTACACATACTGTAATTCCAGAAATATTATACCAGTGTGTCAGCATCATAAAAATGATCACGATGGTGAAGATGTCGACCTGGGTGGTTTTGGAAAAATGCAATAACATGGTCTAACACCTATAATATTTTTCAATGCAATGTATAATTCTTAAGAGTTTAATCCCTCGAAAAATGTCATAATGGAAAAACAATAAGCGTGTCAGCCCTATGTGCAAAGCAGGTAAACAGTGACATCTGCAGGGCAACTAGTGAACTGTACACCTAACACCTGCAGGTTATTTTGAAAAAATGTTTATGTATGAAATGTATTTCGTCTGAGGGAATATGTATGTAGCAATAACAATGTGTGTTTATTTAATCGGTTTTGGTTGCTGTCAGAAGCAGATTGAAGTTATTCGTGTATGAAAATGTTTTGTCCAAAATGAAAACACTTTCTCTCTCAAAAGTGACTTCCCCCCTCATTAAATATGTACACCACGACATGAAAATGACATGTAAGCATATTTCAGATAGATTTCACTCAATTGTAAATTGTAGAGAATTATTGTCGCATGTACACCATGTTTAGCATGATGGCACCCACCGTGGCTGCAGTCCTCTGTTTTCCTTTGTTTTCAGTTATTTATTTGTTCACATTATAATAGAGATTAATTTTGACTTAATTTTAACCCTTGTGCAGTATTTTGACCATTCTTGGGTCATTTTCTTTTCTCACAGTATTTTAGTCAAGGGAATACACACTCCTGCTAGAGTGATAACTAAGTTGTTATGCTATTGTCGATGCATAGATCCAAGGACAAAATAACGCAGAAAAAGAAAAGTGACTGTTAATATTGACATAAAACATGAGGGCTGTCCTCACTTTTGTGAGATAGCAAGCTGTAGCAGCGCTAAGCTAGCCTGTGGTGTTAGCGCCAGGGAGCTTGTTTTTGCGACGCTAACACGACATGTCAGCGTCTTTATGTATGGCCAGTAGACATCTGCCTCTGTCCTCCACATGTCCTCAAATGACTGGAAGACACACGGAGGCTTCACGCTTTGTCTCGTCTCATGTTGTTTACGCGACGCGAGAGCGGGCACATTCGCTCGTTGTCTTCAGTCTGTTCGCCGCACGGACGAGACGTTTGACGAGACCTTTCGCCCTCACCCTCCTCTTGTCTCACACTATGCACACTTCCTCGACTCTTTGTCTTCACTGCAAGTGTCTTTGATGCAAAATGGCGGAGACAGCGCGAAAAGAAGTGGCCGGAGACATTTTGTTTTCCTAAAAAGGAGCTTGTGGAGAGAACACGATCACCAAAAACGTAAGGGGGATTTTTTTCGTCAACAATTGTCAAGTTTTCTTAGCATATAATCGTCAGTGGTTTCACTGCCTTTGTAATTCTATAATACCAGTTTCCATCAAATGTGTGTAACCATTATAGTGAATCGCTTTTCACTTCCTACAAGTGTTCCAATACTTTTGTCCATGTGCTGTGTGCATTTTTATGTTTTCAATCACTTTCCACTTCCCCAAAACTTTGAATACAGTGTCTTATTTTTAATAATGCAATGCATAACTCGACTTTGTCCATATGAGTCTTTAAAAATGGACTGATGTTTCTCCTTTATTGGCACTTCAATACGTTTGTGCAAGTGTCTTTGACTGTTGGTGTTTTCCTTCGTTAAGCGTTTTTTTTTGTTGCCATCCACCTCTAAGATTCAATTGCCTGGGAGATGTCCCAATACTTTTGCTCATATAAGTCTTTGATAATTGACAATGAAATTTGCTCTCAATGCATTTGTGCATGTCTGGGTCTTTGACTGTTGCTGATTTCTTCTAGTTTTTTTTTTTTTCCCGCCATCCTCAAAGACTCAATTTTCCTGTAAGATGTCCCAATAATTGTCCCAATACAAATATGTATGATAACTGCTATTTATACTTGTATCAATCGTTTATCATTAGTCCAAAGGCCTACCGTGTCTTTTACCACTACTGTGAATAATTATCAAGCTTTTGTTGATTGTTCATGTGTCTTTGATTGTAATTGTTTGAAATACTTATGGTCCATCCAAGTTCAATGAGACTTCATGTAGATACCCTGATATTTTTGCCCACAAATGTGCCTGTAATTACTACTCTCTCACATCTCACTTCCAGCAGTTGTCCTAAAACACTGTCAGCGTGTCTTTGATGACTGTAGATGCAATTGTATACTGACTATGATTGTTATTGCTTCAAAAATGTATGGTCCATACAAACTTCACACTTCATGTACATTTCTCAATATTTTGCCCATATGTGTATCTATTATTATTGGTTAGCTGTCCTAATACAACGTGTCTTTGATTATAGTTGCTATTGCGTCAAAACTGTATGGTTCATCCAGACTGACACTTGATGTTGATGTCCTTATATTTTTGCCCAAATATATACCTGTAATTTTTAGTCAATCACGCCTCAATTCCTGCAGACGTCCCAATACACTATCAACGTGTCTTTGATGGATGTACATGCAACTGTATATTTTAGCACAGAGACTTGCTGCATGGTGTCCCGATACTTTTGTTCATGCCGTAAAATCCTTTGGAAGCATCTGGCCTCGCTGAGCTCTTTATAGCTTAGTGTGACCTTGTACCTTTTTATTTATTTTTGATTTCTTGATGGCAGTAAAAGTTTCATCCGAACGACAATATTGAAAAGCATTAACAGTAATAATAATCCGCCGGGCATCTTTTGGACTCCTTCTTAGGAGATACATCTGGTTGCTTGTAAATCCTGGCCCGAGGAAAAAAGCGGCCAAAACAAATTTGACAAGAGCTCCAGGCTTAGCGCAGATTAACGTTATAGCGCTTGCACTTTTTGCAGCTGGGCACAAAAGAAACTTGCCGCTAATCCCTCGGGGATGAGGACGTGTAAGACAACAAACCCGCGCACTTTATCGGAACATTTATTAGCGAACAGAGCGTAGCTTTAGCTGCGCATATGCGCCGTGATCCGCTTCAAACCCCCCGCAGCCCCCGCGCCACCATCCCGCTTTACACGGCTCACAGATTGCTTTTCTTCACTTGTTCCAAAGAAGATTGGAAACATGTTTCCTTTTTATAAGTCCAAGAAAAAGCTTTTTAGTGATTGTTACGTGTTCAATAAACCAATGACCTCGAACAATGCACGCCAAAGCAAGTGGTTCTGTTGACATAAACGCAGCGAATAACTTTGCATCACTAAATATATTTAGTGTCAAACCTATCAGCGCCACAAATGCAATATTTTTTCTGCTAATTAGCTGTTTAGCTAGCTAGCTGCTTTCAAATATTAACGACTTGCTAACTACCTAGCTAGCTTGACCAGTGGTGTACCAGGGGTGTTTAGCCCGCTAGCTGTTTTCAAGCGTAAGCAACTTGCTAACTCCCTAGCTATCTTGACCAAGGGTGTACAAGTGTTTTCCTGGAATGTTTGTTTGCAAAGATCAAAGGTCACTTTGACCCGGGCTGTATTTTGTCACCCAAACGTGTCAGCGTGGAGTCCAAATCCAATATTTTGTTTTTACCAGTGATGTATGTTCATTTCTCAAGAACAGCTATAATATCTTTGGGTCAATATGACCTGTTTTCAGAAACCTGTATTCAGAAACCGCAATAATATTCTTAACTCATTTTGGGGTGAGTTTTTATTCATGCATTTAAAATAAATGCAGACAAATGTCATCTTAAATTAACATGTTGACTTCATCACATGATCCAAGTGTAATTATTGTACTAAAAAAACTAAAACTAAAAAAACATTTACTTCAACTTTCAGTTTGATCCTCTACATAACAGGAGGGTTAACTGAACACAGTGAAGATCGATCAATCAAGCAAGCAATTCTACATAATGTAGTTATATAACAAAAACCTGCTAAGGTCATGGCTTTCTGTTAAGGTGATTAAGGACACTATGATTTTCCTTGAAGAAAATCTTAATTACTTGCACTTTTTAGCAGTAACCAAACCAACATTTTAGCAAAATGTGATGGCTAGCTTGCTAACGTCAATGCTACTTTAGGCAGTGTTAATGCTTTCGATCAAAAGACCACGTCTGTTTCCATGATTCGGAGCGCCACAAAAATCATCTACATATATATAAAATCTACCAAAACCAAAGGGATTGTAAATGAAACGGTACCATTCATCGAAAGTCATTTAGTGCTAGGCTAATTTACAATTATTGCTAGTATGCTTGTAGGTACATTTGCTTCTCTTGATCCAGGTGATTTTAAAGGTTAATGCAGAAAGAAATTCCTTTGAGTGTTCAGTTTTTGGTGAACTTGGTGTCATTGGTAGTTGTTTCATGCGCTTTCATGCTAAATAATGTCACAAGCGACCATTTTGTTGCAAACATACTGTACCTATCCTGTACTGTTTAGATACATCTGCCAAGATTAAACCTTAAGGATTTTCAGTTTACAATAATTAGCTTCAACATCGTCTTTATGAGACTACTATAATGTCTGACGTCTCGTGGGCATTTGCTACCCCGGTAGGATGTGTGATTTCATGGACAAATATCCGACATAAATCCGAATCAAACTAGCGTCTTGATGTTAGCACAGAGACTAGAAGTTGGCTTTTCACGATCATTTCCTCGCGACGTGCTCCCGTGCTTCTAACAGCGCCGCCATCGTAGCGCAGTCATCACACGCGCCATATTTTGTCATCGCTTCCAGTTTTTTTTTACGAGAAACATTGGGAGGAGAAGCGGCTTCCATTTCATGTTCCATTACACGCCACCGTAGTGCGCAATTACACCCTCCAGTAGCAAAATGGATGACAGGAATGAAAGGTGCAAAGAAGCGGGACAAAGGTGGACGCTGAATAAGGTTGAAATGTCAGGTTTGTCAGGCTTGGGTATTCACAGCTTAACATGATTCTAACAAGAATATTAAATAATAATTCACAGGGCCTTGATGCTAATCTTAAAACGCTCGATCCTGCACGGGTTCGAGTGGCCACTAGAGGGTGCCAGAACTGGAAAGCGGTTTTTACCTTTTCATTTAATAAATTAGCTGGATGAGTAGCTATTTTTAAAAAAAATATGCTGGTTAAATAATCACTCAGATAACTAGCCACAAAAGGAATTCCAAATGTTAAAAATCCGTCTTTGATGTCTACAATAGCCCTGACATTCACAGCAACAACCACAATAAGCCTATTTAAAGGGATAGTGTGTAAGATTTAGACAGTTTTTCATTACGGACAGCAGGAGGTGCTGCATTTACCATTGTCCATAGCTATAAGATGTGCCACCCACCATATAGATCTATGATTATATTTAAAACATACTGTTGGTCATTAAGAACACATTCATTTGCAAGATTTTAAAATTTATAATCATTGAATTCATTCCTTATAATAGGAAAACGGTCTAAAACTTATACCCTGTCCCTTTAAGCATTTACGATCATACAAACTGATCACAGACTCAAATGCTGCATTCAAGGAAGGTGTAAAATTGGATTTATCTCACTCGGATTGCTCCAGTTATGACCTCAAAGCGTTGGAGTTGAATGTACACAACAAAAATCGTGATAGTGAGATTTTTTTCTTTCCTGAAGTTGTGGTCCTTTTTTCACGTTGTAACTTTTACTTTGCAGTTCAAAGAGACGTTTGAGTGCACTTTTCGTTACGGGTCGGAATATTCCGACTTCTGAAATTCCTCGAGTGCAGCGAATGATAATTGTAAACATTGGAGAAGCTTTTTGATGAATAAAGAAGGCTCAGAACAACCCTTGGTTTGAAAACAAATTCACCGGTCACTGTTACTCAGAAGGCAAGAGAGGCAGAAATATACGCCATCGTTAAAATACTTCGGCTGCACGTGGTTTTCACAATATTCTACGTTTTTTTACCCACAAATCCCCCATGTATTCTCGATGACATCGCCATCAGATTTGGATCAATCCCATTCACATTTCTTTCTTTCAGAGTAGACAGTCACTCATTCAATTCAGCTTGGGGAACATTTAATTTAAAACAATCCTACATTTTTTTTTCAATCTCATATTCTATATTTTCATTCATTCAGTCTTTGCAAAACGTTCCCAAAAATTCCCACGTGCCAAAATGTTGACATTCATTGTGCTTTTTCATCCAATGTCTTCATTACGTATTCCCAAACGATGCATTTGATAAATTGGAATAACATTGTTCTCCTTTGAAATGCCAAATGTTTAGCTCATTCAATTCTTCTTCGGGACAATTTTCAACATGCCAAAAACACACATCTTGGTGCCTGTAATAAACTGTATGGTAAACTTGATGTAACAAAATACAAGCTATCCTAAAAACAACGACTGATGTGACGAATAATATTTTAAGAGCATTCCGTGAAGGATGCAGTTACGCCTACGGCCGAAAGATGTCGCCGTTTAACAAGAGACTCGGAACTTCACTAATGCACATTTTAGTTCGTTCCTTTGTAAATTGAACAGTCTGGGTGTTGGTTTGTCTAGTTTGTCAACTGGTTAGCTACTTAATCTGCCAGAAAATTAGGCATAAAATAAACTACTCAGGCAATTTGCCCGTTCGTTTGCAAGTTAGTCAATCTATTTAAAAATTCACTAGTCAACTAGTTCCTGTTACTAATTGGTTACTACATCTTGTGTCACTGTAGCAATTTTCTCGTTCGGCCAATATGCTAGTTAGTATTCATTTAGCTATTTTGCATGTGATTGTTTAGTTGGTTAGTTGCCCTGCTCCTTTCTTCGGCAGATAGATAATCCAATCTTTAATTAGTCGGTGGGGTAATTAGTCATCGAGGTAACTTGCAGTTTAAGTAGCGCAGTCTAATGAAAAGTGTGAGCTCGTGCAGCGAGCGTGTCTTCACTTTGTCAACGTGGGAGTGCTGAGAGGTGAATTAGACGTGATAACGAACAACACTCCAGCGCAAGACTCTTGATGGAGGGGAGGTGTAAACAAAGTGTGAGGGAGGACTCCGCTCTGCTCCCGAGGGAATTAAGCTTTCCCTTTGCATCTCAACGCTCCGAACTGACGCCCTCATTTACACAATTAGTTCATCAGCTTGCTCGACAGATAATGACTTATCTAGATAGGTAGTGAGTGAGTTAGTCATCAAAACTCTTGAATCTTGAAACCTGGTTTGAAACCCCAAGCCTTGTTCAGTATTCTTATGGAAACCCATATATTTGCCTGAGGTTTAAAAAAAAATCGTTAGTGAAAGAGTTAAGCAAAAACATCTCTTGTAAAGCGAATTTTTTTTCGGAATGAAAAAAAAAACATGCTTAATAATGAGATGTAAAAAGTCGGATATCCTTGAATGCAGCGTTAAGAGGCTCGAATGTGCGAGTCCTTTAGTGATGACGTCAGTGCTGACATGGAAGATGGAGCTGCAACTGCAAGTTAAGCGGGGCGACTCAGGAATTTTAATTACGGTTAAACTGTTTTAGTTTTAAATGTACAACGCATTTTATAAGTCTCCAAATGGAACGAAGTGTACATACACCAAGTTGAAAGGTAAGTTGTCGTTCTCTTTTTTTTAATCGGCGGAATAAGTCAACAAATTAGCTAGCTTGTTGTTGTTGTAGCTTTTGTTAAATCCCTTGAACCATTCGGCAACAAACAGTTGAAATTTCTTGCATGTTTACGTGCTCTTTAGTATTATGGGGGCTTGTTTTGATATATAATGTAGTTTGAGCAAGTTTTAAGGTAAATTGGATGTCGGACCCATTCGGCATTGTTCGGATGGGAGGAGGAGAAAGCAAGCGCTAATTCTCGGTATAATTATAGCAGTATACCCACTTAGTCAACAGTTGTTATTTTTTAGTTTTTTTTTTTTTTTTAGTTGTAATTCTGACTACCGCTTCGTAAAAACAGTAGCCACCCAACTTCACACAAATCCACCCATTCACTGCCATTGACGCGATTTTTACGTTAAAGCTCAATTCTACTGGGCTCCATGAACATTCTTTGAGGTTAAAGACCCACTTTTACTTGGATTCACTGACACCTAAAGAAACCAAAGATCCATTGTAACCGGGCTGTCAATGAGTAAAATAATGACAGAACACACCCTTAAAAATTGAATATTGAAAAACCGATCCTTATTATTTTTCTGACCTGTCTTGTCTTTCCTTAGGTCCAAAGAAAGCGCCTCCTACCGCCGTCATGCCTCAGAAGAGCACCCAGAACACCCACTACATCGAGCTGGGGGGCTACCAGTACTGGCCGGTACTGGTACCCCGCGGGATCCGCCTGTACACTTATGAGCAGATCCCGGGGTACCTGCGAGAGAACCCTTACATCACAGACGGATACAGGGCATACCTACCCTCCAGGCTCTGCATCAAAAGGTAAATAACAGATGGCGAAAGGGCTTGTTCGATAAATTGTTGGCTAGTTACTCAGTGCATTAGTCGTTAGTGGGTTGCTTAGCAACCTTGCCCGTCAGATAGCAAATTTGCCTTTTAGCTAGTTAGCCAGTGATGATTGTGTGATGTGTGTTAGAGGCTAGTCAGCTATTTGGTTTATAAAATATTAATATAAGTAGTAATAGTTACATGGTGGTATATAGCTAGCTAGGTAGATTGTTAGCTAACTCTAGATGGATAGGAAGCTATCATTAGCTATATCGGTCATTCAGCTAATCAGCCAGCTAGTATATTGAGATTGCTAATAAGCTAGCTTGTAAGTGAGGTACAATGGCTTATAAAGCTAATCTAAATGTTAGCTAGTTAGTTTATCAACATGTTAGTCTGCAACCTTGGCTTATTACCTTGTTTACTACTCGGGAAGTTAGTCAGCAGTTCAACTAGCAAAACACCAAACTAAAATGCTAATTACCTAGTTAGTCTGGAGTTAAATACCTAATCAAGTTAGTTGTTTGCTATTTATTAGCTATTTAGCCAGCAGGCTAATTCATTTAGTTTTTCATACAGTTTATGAGTCAGACTCCAGGAAATTAAGCGTTGAAAAACTTTGGTCTAAAACTGTTGGACAAAATCTTTCACACAGTTGGTCAAAGTGGTGATCCTTGCCCCATCTTTGCTTGTGAAAGGCTGAGGTTTTTGGAGGTGCTCCCTTTATACCCTGTCATGAAAGTCGCCTGTTTCTAATCAACCTGTTAGCCAGTGAAATGTTAATAATAAATTAAAAAAAAAAGTGTTCTTTGAGCGTTTGTCAATTTTCCTTGTCTTTTGTTGCTCCTGTTCCAGCCTTTTTGAAACATGCAGACATTAATTTACAAATGTGCAAATATTTGCACCAAAACAATGTTATCGTTTTAAACATGAACTCTCTTGACTTTGTAGTCTGTTCAGTTGAATATCGGTTGAAGATCATGTCTGCTTTTATTTTCATTTCACACAACGTCCCGACTTTATTGGAATCGGACTATGCCGGAATAAAATTCAGAATCGACAGCAGTGATGCTTCTTGTGGTTCGAAAACTTTGACTGCAAGGCTCGCTGGTGTCCTGACGCGAGCGCCGTCTCCCCGTGTGTCCGTCAGCCTGTTCATCCTGTCCAATGAGACTGTCAACATCTGGACTCACCTGCTGGGATTCCTGCTCTTTTTCTTTCTGGCCGTGTACCACATGGCGCAAGTCCTGCCCCAGTTGGGAGTCTCGCGTGAAGACTACGTCATCTATTCTGTGGGACTCTTCTGCTTCCAGGTACCAGAAAAAAAAAAAAAAAAGAGTACTCGTTCACTTCTGTTTTCCGCCCAAAAGTTTTAATGATTTCTTAAAAAAACCCAAGCTGCCACAAGACGGCGCCAAACGTTAACCTTTGGCCGGCGTGTGTCCAGCTGTGTCTGCTGTGCTCGGCGGGCTACCACGTGTTCTGCTGCCACCGCTCGGAGAAGACCAGCCGACGCTGGATGGCGCTGGACTACGCCGGCGTGTCAGTGGGCATCCTGGGCTGCTACGTGCCCGCCGTCTTCTACGCCTTCTACTGCAATAACGTGAGGACGCCGCCGCCGCGGGGAGGCTCTCTACAACCACAAACCAAGTTTTGGAAACAAAATAACTAACCCTAACCACCTACCCGCAGTAGGGGGTTAAGTGTAAATGCGGGCCATGATGTCGTGAATTGGCAGCTAGCTGGGTGTTTGAATGCATGCTGAATGTGGAGGCTGTTAAAAATCGCCACTTTTTACAAGTGTTGGCTAGCGTGGAAGGCTAACCGACGTTCAAGACAAGGCAATGCAACTTGATTTATATAGCGCATGGGTGTCACATTCATTTAAAGTGACACTGTGTAAGATTTAGACCGGTTTTCATTAAAAATGAATACATTATAATTGTTAAAAACTTGCAAATAAATGTGTTCTTAACGACCAACTGTATGTTTGAAATATAATCGTAGGTCTCGTTATCATGAAATGATATTACATAGGGGTGGCACTCCTCCGGAGGTGGCCGTGGCGGTTATAGCAGCGGACAGCCGGAGGAAGAGTATGTATTGCTGCATTTACCGTAATGCTCCTAAAGTGAAAAATGACACATACTCCCTTTAAGCTTGCGGGCCGCGTGGAAGAAATCTCTTCCCGAGAGGGTTGGCCCGATAAAATCATGGTGTATATTGATTTAACGTTAAAACAACAACTTCAAATGTATTTATTTTTTCAACACCGTCGCAAGTAGTACAACATCACTATTAATCCTAGCACATTAACATTACTATTATTTATAATAAAAGTCAAGTTTCAAGGCTCCATTACACACAGAAGACACATAATGGCGGAATTCATTGACCAATGAAAGACCTATGCCAATCGGCCTATCCCTAACAAAGCCATTTTTTTTTTTTTTTTTTTTTGCGTGTCAGTACTGGCGTCAGGTGTACCTGGTGACGGTGCTGGCCATGATCCTGGCCGTGTTCCTGGCGCACATCCACCCCAACTTCCTGAGCAAGCAGTGGCGCCGCCCTCGCTGGCTGGCCTTCTGCGCGCTGGCGTCCAGCGGCCTGGTGCCGGTGGTGCACTGGGTTTGCGACGCCGGCGGCTTCTCCTCGGAGCTCGTGCAAGTGAGGCCGAGCGCTCGCCGGCGTCATTGAAATGGACTTCTTTTGATGGGCGATGCCCGACTCCCGCAGGCCTTCATCCCCCGCGTGCTGGTCATGTATTTGATGGCGGCGTTGTCGCTGATTTTCTACGTCTCCAAAGTGCCCGAACGATACTTCCCAGGTTAGCCGCGCCCCCGTGCCAAATCGGACGCAAATAACTCAGCGGCGGTTGTCTGCTGCGCAATGAAAAGCACGCATCTACTTTTTTTTTTTTTTAATTAATTGAAACTTGCATTCCAAAAAGAAAAAAATCCCTGACCTCAAACTATCCCGCTTGTATTCAGTTTCCTTTCTATAACACACCTGATTCAAATGATCAAAATTGTTATAAGCCTTCCGCAGAGCTTGCTGATGAGCTGACGATTCGAATCAGGTGTGCCGAAGGACGGATACATCCAAAAAACGGAGGATAGCAGCCCGTGGACCGGAGTTGATCACAAAGACAAAAACCGTGGGAAAAAACAATCACGTTTGAGCGGGCTGTGCGTAGAGAGAGAAAAGCAACTGCTTGACGAAGCATGTGGAAGCTTCAGTTATCCAATGAATTCAATCGTACGGTAACGCCTCGTTTCAGGCCAGCTGAACTACGTGGGCTCCAGCCACCAGCTGTGGCACGTTCTGCTGCTGCTCATGTTCTACTGGTGGCACCAGTCGTCCTGTTTCATCATGGCCTACAGACACAGCCGGCCCTGCCCCGCCGACGCGCTCAACACCAACGCGCACTCCTAGCCTACAAGCCGAGGCAACCCATGGATTTTGTAAGACTGTTCAGCAACACTATTCGCCTACGTTCTTTTTTGATTAGGACTACACTGGAGCAGATATAGTGGTTTTGTATTATAAAATGATACATTAGAATACGTTGACGAGAACAGAATCCACCATACTGCATAAAACTAGAATGGCACACTGGATTGAAATAGTGGAACCTAGTGGAATACAGGGGCGCTGGCCATCCAAAAATCCTAAAAAAATGGAGAAACTGGCCTAGGGAAAAGAGATTTGAATTTGCAGTTATGTAGTTACACATCTGTGGCACCAGATGGTGCTGTGGTGCTCCCATTGTCAACGTGTGCAGTTTTTTTTTTTTTTTTAATCACGTTAATGATTAAGGTGGTTTAGAAAAAAAATCACAATGTTTTCCACAGATTGAAATGTAAAATTATTTGTTATCCATTTGTTTTGTTTTTATGTAATTTAGCATTAAGCTGTTCAGTGGGTCAAAAGTGGTTCTTGTCCGAATAAGAATTGACTTTTTCCTTCAGGCACTTTCAGAATAAGCTGCAACTTGTATACACCCATGTAAAAAGTAAAATTCAATGATTCCATGAACCTAAACTTGATTATCCTCGCGTGTGGTATTTTAGTGCACAAGAGTGCCCGACTGGTGTAGATTATACACAATGTCTTGCAGTCAAATACAACAAAACTATTCATCTAAACAAGTCTAACGCAAGACTAATGCTTCTTTAGATTACGCTAGACCCGTTACGATCATATGTCATTTCTACACTTTGTAAGGTACTTTTTTTTTCTTCTTTTCCCTCCTCAGCATGCACTGCTGCCGCAGAGCCCGTCAGTCGAGGACAGGAGTTCGGGGCCGCCGCGTTATGCCGTCGTTCCACACGCTAGCCAATCATCATGTAGCGCTGCGCAACTTCCTCGGTCTTCGAGGACATCAGCGTCAAAATACCAAAAGAACTGGTTGCTGTTGACTGAATGTGACGAATAAGTTATCAGCAAAATTTTTTTTCTTTCTTTTAAAAGGTGTAAGCTAATTCCATACGCGGTGTTGTTAGGCAACAACGCAACTGAGCGATGTATCAAAGCAGCCAGAAGCAAACACTGGACTAAACGGGATCAAGCAAGTGACGATGAATGTTAGCAATTTGTTCGTGTTGAAAGGGTTTTGTAACTTTGAACAAAGTTGCTGGAGTTTTTATTAAGTGGATATTTGGTAAAGATGAAGAGACGCACACAAAGAAAAACGGGCGCTCGATCTGTGGACTGCAAATTTCGAGTGAGTCTAGACAAAAACAATAAAAACATCTAGGCTGCAGTAGACACCTCGATCAATATTTTGACTATCCTACTCAGACTAGTACTATGACGGACTATTTTAGTAAAGCGTAAGGCACTCCTTGAGTCCTATACACCGTAAATGAACCTAAAGCATGGACTAGACTAGAAAAGCTGAGACTAAACTAGAGCATCCTACCCTGTCTATCGTACACTAAGACAGAACTGCTTATTGCAAGTTGAGATGATACAAGACTTCTTAAGACCAGGATCGACTAGGAGATGCCATTTTTGCGGACTAGACTGTACAATCGTGTCACCGCCCTGACCTGGACTGCGCTATTTTCTCAACAAAATCATTGTTCTTGCAAGTACACACGGGTGAAATACCAGTCCTCGAGAGCCACTCTTCGTGCATGTTTTCGAGGTTCCCCTCCTCCAGAGTGTCAAATGATCAGTTCATCAGAAAGCTGATGGCCGACCTGATCATTTCACCCATGTGTGTTGGTGGAGGGGGGAAAGAAATCGTAAACCCGCAGGAGTGAGTGGCCCTCAAGAACAATAACAAAAAAAAAGACTAATTCTATGTAGATGGACTTTTTCTGTTTAATTATTGTCTAACTCCAAATAAAAAATGAGTAAAAAACTGACTTTTGACTTGTAAATCAACAGATCCATTTTTTTTTCAAATAATATATTTGAAGTCAAGCATTTTCCAAACAATCGAGGAAAAAAAAAAAAAACGCGTCAGCCTAAAAATATCGGATTGTGTCTTACAATCGAAAGAGAGCACTTGAGCATTTGCAAAAGACAAGTCCGAATTAAAAAAAAAAATCACAGTTCACAGATTCAACAAGAGGAAGAACAAAAACAATCCCTTCTGGTCCACAGTGGTGACATGCATAGATAGGAGGAAAAAAAAAAAAAAAAAAAAGCTCAAATACAAAACAAGTGGTTAAATTTTTTTTCCCGAGGTGCTGTGCAGCAAAGGCGCTCGCTCCCGTATACAAATGCTAGTAAGGCTTTGCGGTGCTAAATAGTGGTACCTTGATTATGATTGCCAAATAAACACTTGCTCTCCTTGCCCAGGCACGAGGGCATCATAGTACCTCTGCCACTTGGATTTTGGCTCAACGCAAAGTAAACCGAAAAAAACAAAAAAGTCCAAACAACAGCTTGTGAGTTGAAAATAGTTAGGGCATTCATAAGTCAAGATACCACTGTAGTTTGGGGGGGGTGAGCAGAACAGTCGGTCATTTGAAATCACAGTTTGGAGAAGGTCGCTTATGCAGCATAAAAACAGCTAGAACGATATGCCAACTCCAGAGTCCTGTCACAGGATTTTGGGGTGTTGGCAGTGACAAAAAAAAAGAAAAAAAAAAGGGGGGGGGGGGGGGCTCAGGAAGACAAGAACGAGTCACTTCTCAGTGGGATCCGGTTCCAAAGATTTGAAGTGAACAAGGGAACTGAAATAAGGAGTCCTGCCTTGTAAGTGGGGGGTGCCAAAAATGCGCTGTGCCAGTTCCGTGACACACCAAAATCTGTCCATGGTCCGAGACATCCCCCATGAAGAGCCCCCCCCCCCCCCCCCCCCCCCCCCCCCCCCCCCCCCAGTGGTGATAGTTTGAGTGATAGTGAAAGTGGTCTTGCTACTGCTTCATTTCTGTGGACGAAACACTCCTCAAATTTGCCCTTGGTGATACATTTCTTCCGAAACACTACCCAGGGCTTCTCAGCAATGGGGTCCAGGACACCAGAATTCCCTACAGGCAGCGTCAGGGTGTTCTACATTGAGTCCAGAGACCTGGAAACCTTCACCCCCAAAAAAAAAGGACCAAGATCATTTTGGCATTCTTACATCCTCTGGTCAGCGCTGCGGAGCTACTTCTTGTATAAAAACCGAGCGGTAGCTCGGAAGAGTACCAGCGGAACACTTCACACGTCACAATCACAATTGAAGGGCTGTTAATGTTACTTGAGGATTACAAAATAAATCTGCCTGGAAGAAAAATGCCAAGTCAGCGGCTTTAGAGAGTCGCCAAGAACTTGGGATTGTGGATCACACGGGGAGCTAAATCAAATGGATCCAGAGTTTTAACAGTTGTGCATTAGATATCACAGTCACAGGATTACTAAGTCTTCCTGAATAAGAGATCGCAATTAGAACAGTCATACATTAGAAATGACATTTTGGGGTCTGCTAGCAGGTGCTTCCCAGGAAGTGGCCCCGATTGGCCCCGGTCGGACAATAGAGTCATAAGGTTCCAAATCAACTTGGCGCAAGGTACGGAATCAAGAGCAGCAGGCTGTCAACAATTTGCGAGTGGAAAACCACGCTCTATACCCAAATCATCTGTCTGTGGATTTAGAGAACCACCCGGGACTTCCAGCATGCTCCAGTCGGGAGTGTCAGGGTGCGGCTCGCCGATTCAAAACATACGAGCGCTCGCGTCTTCAGCATCGGTCTGTCGCTTTGCTAAAGTATCTGGAGTCTAATGAACAGCTCTGGCCCCAACAAACCAGCCAGCCAAGTCAAAACAAAAAAAGAAGGCCCAGACTAGTACATGGTCTGGCATTCTCTGACTGGAGTGCTAACAATAACAACAACAACAACAACAAAAACTGTTCATTAGAAATCAGCTCGTCGCACTGCCGAGCTTAACAAAGGCCGGCAGTCCAAAAACATCCCGTCCGTGGTTTGACTTTCCCGATAAGGGTCCGCGCAGGGATATGACGGTTTGCTAACGTTTCTCTGATGTAACCAAACAGCATGAAAAGAGCTAAGCGGGCTCCCGACGTCCTTCCGCAGGGTTTCAGCGGTCTTACAAAGTCAGCGTGTACCTCAACTTAAGAATCTCGTGGGCTACATAACAGGAAGACGTACGAGTCACGGCTTGGACGGAAACGGCGCGGCGCCGAACGGGTCCAATTCCACCGGCTGCTGCTGAGGTCCGCCGGGGACCACCACTTCAGTGAAAGGCACCGCCCCGAAATCGTCCGTGGTCTTACAGTCCCCGTGAAGAGGTAGCGCCCAGGAGGTACACAGGTCACTCTTGCTTTCGGGGAGCCCCCCGGGGTAGGCGCCGCCGTTCCGCCCTCCGTCCTGAGGGTGGAAGGGCTTGGCCCCGAAGGGGTCCAGGATCTCATCCTTCTGGAGCTGGGCACCGCCGTCCTTCCCTTCTGCGATGGTGACGTCCACGCTGATGTTCTCTTTAGAATCGCTCAGGAACTCGTTGCTACTCTGCGAGTCCCGTCGGCCCACCTTCTTGTGCCTGCGGACCCGCTCCGGGGTACGGAAGGCGGGTTTGGCCGGTTTGGCGCTTTTCCTCCCGCCTGTGGGGGTGCCGTGGTGCCGCTTTCCGCCACCCGTCCCGGCGGCGTCCTGCTTGGTTTTCCTCTGGCGCAACGACAGCTTCTGAAGGCCGCGCTGTTTCAACCTCTGTTGCCGCGGCGAGTCCTCCGCGGACGGTGGAAAAATGTCCTCGGCGCTCCTGGACGTGGTAGGAAAGGGGGCGCCCGGCCGGAAGGGGCCGAAGCCGAAGATGTCCACTCCCTCGGGGGAAACGGGCGGCGTCTGCCCGTTGGCGCTCTTGGAGAGGTTGCGGCTGAACGGAGCCTTGGTGAAGACGTCGAAATCGTCGGGCGGGGGCCGATCGGGGCTCGTTTGGCCAAAAGGCGCCTCGGCAAAGATATCGCCCGCGACGGGGTCCCCGCCGAGGAAAGGCACGGCGCCAAAGACGTCCACTGAGCCCAAAGGGTCTTGAGGGTCCGTCGGCATTGGATCGGAGCGGCCCCGGAGGCCCCGCTTGCTTCCGACTTCCTTCTTGGAGAGATTCTTCACCTTGTCGTCGGAGTCCGAGCTACGCTTGTCATCGTCCTCGCCGTCTTCTTCGGACTCCATCAAGAGGGGCCGCTGGCCCAGATTCTCCGGCTCGGCGTCGTCGCCGCGTTCGCCGATCGGGCCTTCGTCCTCCTCGGGCTCCTCGGGTTCCTCCTCCTCCTCTTCCTCGCTGCTTTTAGGCGAAGGCGGGTCGGACTCGAAGTCGCTGTCCGAGTCGTCGTCGCCCCTCCTGGCCGACTTGCGCTCCCCGGCTGCCGGAAGCGGCGACCCATCGCCTAGGGGCGCCGAAACCTGAACGATGACCTCGGGCGGTGTCGGATCGTCTGCCGCCACGTCGGAACCTGACGAAATGACACAAACCGCATTGTTTGAGTTTTTATCTTTCGGATCACAAAGTACCTGTAAGATCGCAGGCCGGTTAACGAGAAATTAAATCATAAATAGTTAAATCAGAAATCAAATTAAAACCGAGTTGCAACATAGCACGACGCGTGCCACCGTTTTGTTTCACTGAACGTTAGCTGTGGTGAAAGAGACGTCTAAAATCTCAAGTTCATATTCAAGTAAAAACAAAGGTCAAAACACAAAAAACGTGGACATCCAAAATGAAAGATAAATGTGTTGCTATGGATAGTAAAATATTGGCAGATGCGGTACAGAGATGATGAATAGTAATATTGGACGTCTCAATGCCTGGCTAACGAACATAACAGCTAGCGATGTGGATTCGTAAAATGAAGGCAAACTATAGTATGTTGCACTTTCCTAAACAGAAAAGCTGTGATGTGGCAATTTATCATTTATAAAAAAAAAAAAAAAAAAAACCTTACCTCCACCGCATCCAAAAACTGTCATTTTTGTTTTTTGGCGAGATGACACTTAAATTACACGACCCGTTTCCACAAAACTTTAAAGGCAGGTGGATGCGGGAATTAATAATCTACTTCAAAGCATCTGGAAATGATGTTTTTGGAATTCGGTTAAACATTAAACTAAGGGGCTGCATTTTGTTTGTTTTCATTGCCACTGGTTTGGTTGGTGTTAGTCAAGAAAATGATTTTCATTTCCGCTGCTGGGATTTCGTAAAACCTTTTGGTTGAGCGAAAGCCCAGAAAAACGACAAGGCAAATTTCACCCAAACTTTGAAAGTGCACTCGATTTTTCAAAATCAAAATGTAACCCCTAACCCTCTAAAACAGTTCATGACAAAATTTTGCAGAAAACGCAATGCTTCCGGCCTTGGACGTAGTGTGCGGGATTTTATTTTTTAAAATGTCCGCCGTTGCTTTTTTTCCCCACTTGCACATTAGTGTTTATCGAAAAAAAAAGAAAATTCCCCAAAACATTTAAATGCTGATTGTCCAACCAAACATACATATCAAAACATGTTTAGTTTTAGTGAAAGCCTTTTGAAAAATAATCTTTTTAGGGGCTGTTTATCAAGGCAATGTAGCAAAGCCAAGCTAGCACGTCAGGAACATCTTGCTTGTTTGTGTAGTGGTGGAACATTCAAAAAAAGCAAATCTTTTTGACTGTTTGTTATTCTTTCAATGTGTTTTTATTTTTCAGTAACATTCTGTAAGAAATACAGTTACACTCACAGTAAGATACAAGGTTTTTACAAACAAAAAGGGAGGTTTTTTTTTTTTCTTTTCAACAAGCCACGTACTAGCTGCGGTAAGTTTTTGGAAACATTTACGTTATCTTTTTGAGCTTGTAAAAAAAGGGCAAAAGCGAAAAAAACCCTGAGACAAAACAAAAAAAAAAGAAAAGAAAATACAAGACACACAAATGTAAACAGCAACATGTGGGTTAATCTAGCAGGTTGCTTTCATGGCTCGTTCTTCTAGAATCTTCCACCAGTAAATGAGAACAAGATGTTTCTGAGGTGTGCTGTCGAACGCATGCGAGGAGAATCAAATGACAGTTTGAGAGAGAGAAAAAAAATAATGGAAGCGGTGGGGGAAAAAAAACACCGCTGAAGAAGCAAGTGGTTGCATGAGGAAAAAATGATAGGACTTACCTTTGAGGATAAAAGGAAAAAAATAAATAATAATAATAGCGATGGAGGCGAGTACTGCATTAGCAAGGCAGAACGGCGCAGCGCTAACAATCATACAGCCCTTTTGGATTGTATGGACAAAACGACGACAAAAAGAAGAAGAAACAAATCTTAAGCCGTCAGCCGGTTGGGCCTAATGAATTGAAAAGTACAACGTTTACGATTCTGCATTGACACGATTGGTCCGCTGAATAAAATATAGCATCAAAGGCACTTCATCGGAAAAAACAACCAGTAAATGCTATGGAAAAAAAAAAAAAGAGGCAACTTTGGCCACATAGCACTAGCAACATGTTTCACCTTTTTTTTAATTGTAATTAAAAAAAAAAAAAATCAGGTTTTTCTTTAAGACAAGGCCTTATTACTTCTACTAAAACAAACAAACCTAACAATATACTTAGCCCACCCCCAAACAAACACACTTTTATTTCTCTAGCAATTTTTGGTCGTTCTCGCTAATCCTTAGCCCGCCGACCCGCGCAAGCGAGTTCCGCCACAACGCAACTTATAGTAGTCGGCCTTTTACAATAGCATGCAAAACATCGCTCGCCGGCGGTTTCTTGGTAAACACTATGAATAAGCGGAACGAGCCACTCAATCAATTAGCCGATGACTAATCGCGTCTGAAAGCGATGGGAATGAGTGTGCTACGTGACTACAATACGCAATCAAATCGTCCTGACACTCAATCGAGTAAATTTAGGTGGCATTTCCATATTTGAACAAGTGAACGAAAGAAAAAAAAAGCCCCTCACTAATTTAAAATAAATACTTGAAGGCGATAAGAGAAAATCAGTCCAAGTTTTGAACTCCTATTTAATGCAGCCAAGTTGTGCACTTCTTTTTGCTTGAATTGTTTGCAGACATGATTATTCAACAATCTATTACCAAGTAATCAAAGGAATTCTTTAGAATCAACATATGGATTTCCACCTCAAGTTCCAGGTCCCGGGACCAAAAGTATGTTCAGAGCCGAGGACCGTGCACAAATCTTTTCATTTCAGCGCCGCCAAATTCCACGGGACTAAATTAGGATGGTTACTTTCTGCTGATCAAACACAAAGTCGTATTTCCAAATTCCAAGAAGATTCTTTTCTGGTTGCTTGCAGTTGTTTGCGTCAAACATTCGGATTCTAACAACCAGATTCCGAGACTCCCAAGCACGGCAGTCTAAAAAAGACCCGAAAACTAAATCTAGATAAAGTTGCCAAACATACGGTGACGACGGTCCTCCAAAAATTTCCCAGCAAAAAAAAGTTACTACCTTGGTACGTATGCAACCAAGTTTTTGCTTTAACGCACATTTGTAGGGAAAAAAAAACCCAAAAACACTGATGGCACAAAAACAGAATAATCAAATTTCAGATCAAGAAGGATCCTTTTGTCACGCCAGCTTGTAGAAAACCCCCAATTTTCTTCACTATATATAAGAAGATAAATATTGTTCAAGTGCTGACAGGGTTCTATTGCATCGCGGAATGGACTCAAAAATGATGGCTTACAAAGAAAAGAAAAGAAAAGTGGCTTGGGATCAAATCAAGTTCACATTGAGAGCAGGAAGAGGCACACAAGTTATTATTGCTGCTGTCCACCAAGCTAGATTTATTCACATTGTCCGCCTTTCAAGTTAAAAGTTGACCCAGATATTTTACTAAGATTGGAAGCTAGCTGGAAGAGTTGGTCGTCATGCTTGGTGCTGATTGGCTCAGTTGGATGATTATTATCTACGCTGGATGATGTAGGAATGAAGCTAAGCAACATTGCACTAAAATATTTCGTCCCATATAAAAGATGCAAATTATAGCAAGCAGTTTGCTCTAAGCCTGCGATATAAAGCAATTCTGCCAATGTTAATCTACTAAATATTATGGTGTTATTCTTTTAAGAGTGTACATTCTGTTGCCGCCTAACAATAAAGATGCAATCTCTAAATTTGGCTATGATTATTTTGCAGCCTTTTGTCAACTTTGTCAAGATTGATTAAAAAAAAAAATCCAACGTTTAGGACAGACAAAAACTGCGAGCGAACTTGGAATTATAGTAGATGACGCTTTTCAAAATGCGCGAAACGACAGCCATGCTAATGCTAATGCGTACCTAGCTGGAATGATCCCGGCTACCTTCTTTGGTGTTTCTTTTTTTTTTTTTTTTTTGGAAGATTGCCTCTTCCTCTTGACTTATGACTAATTACAATCGAAGCAGTCACCGTCAAACTTGCAAAAATAATAGGAAGAAAAATGAAGAACAAATGTACAGGAAGTGCTTTTTTTTTTACAATCCCCAGAGGAGGCGCAAGTGTGTCAATTTAGCGGTAAGACGAGCACAGTTACTCTAAAAGCAAGTCATCTCCCACGGGCGGTAGGAGAGGTCTGGCTCCGAGGAGGTGGGGGGAGGGTGAGCGGGGCCTCGCAGCGGACTCCTTAAGACTTGCCTGCGCTGGCCACAAACGGCACCGAGCCAAACAGGTCCTCGGTCGGGCGGGGCTTGGCCGAGGCTGACGGGAGTCGATCGGCGTCCGTGCCGCTCGTTCTCTCCGCGGGTTTATCTGCGTGGAGGGGCGGGGAAAATAAAAATAAGCAACTTACGGAGCGGATTGATGAGATTCATAGCCTCATACGTTAATTCGGAAGATAACAATCTTCTAAACAAGCCGCTGCTTTGTATACTAGCTCACAGTTTACTCTGTAATATGTTCAGGATGTAAGTGGTTCATTATTGTCCTATCTTTATGTTTTGGTCTTATTGCCTACCTTATTATTTGCTCGTTTATGGAATGTAGTCTGCTCAGGGAAGTGAACAGAATAAGAATTTCATTGTGTGCTATTACTATCCCTATGACGATAAAGCTCTTGTATCTTGAACTTACATCTCACACACTGATTAGTAAGTTAACAGCCAATCGGAGTAATTAACTGTCGGAGATGGCCAAAACCATTTTGCGTCGCGCTATCACATCATGTCTAAAAAGCACAAGAATCCCAATCTGTGTTGATTCTGGTTTTAAGCATGATCACTTACGCCCTCTGCGTAAGTGTGTTTCTCAATTTTGCCACGTGACCGTTACTTTCTAAGAGTGTAAAAATGAAGGAGGGGCCACTTGCTTGCTCGAAGCATGTCAAACTCGCGGTCGATCAGTTCCTCCTCGGTCAGCTTGGAGAAGTTGTCCTCGCCGAATGGGTTCCAGCGCGACATGTCTGGAGGGTGGCTGGCGCTCTGGGTGGGAGGGGTGACACCGTCCGAGGCCAGAACGGGCGTTCTATACGGGGGAGACCGGGGGAGCAACAAAAATCACTTATTTGTATTGTATTTTTCATATATTTTGCGCTGATAGAAAATTACACCCTTTGCTATATTTCAGTATAATATTTCACCTTATCACCTTATTTCCCCCACATAATATTTTATAGTTTTTTTTACCCAATATTGTTTTTAAATTACATTTATCTTTTTTTGTTTGTCTTTATTTTCAAGTATCTTTCTTGTAACTTTATAGAATTGTTCAATTTTTTGTAAGTTTTATTGTTATGTGGTAGTCAAGGCAAGTCACATTTAAAAACAACCACAAAGAATTGAGCAAAGTGCTGTACAGTCACTAAAGTAAAACAAGTATTTTATTTTTAAAATTTTTGCTCTAATATTGAAAAAAATATATATTTCTATCTAATATTTTCAACCGAATTTTGTGGTATTTTTCTTCAAATGTTTATTGAATATGAACTTCTAAATAATTATTGTATTCTTTTAAAATGTATGTATCATTACTTATCTTACCCGTCCATGCTTTGATATTTTGTATATATTTTTTCGTCCTGCTTTTCTTGTAGAATATTTTGAATAATGATGAACTTTGCGAAAACTTTACCTGGGATTGGAGTAGGACGGCTCTGCAGGCGAGGGCGCCCCCATGTGGGCTGTCCCTGCAGGGGGCGTGGTGGCGGCGTAGGAGCCCAGTGGCACCTGGAACTCCAGTGGGGAGGACATGTAGGAGGGCACGTGATGTGGCTGCTGTCGAACAAAAGCCTGTTGGTACTGCTGCAGCTGGCGTTGGGGTAAAAGAGAGAGACGGGGAGAGAGAGAGAGAGAGAGAAGAGGAGAGAGAGAAAGAGAGAGAGAGAGAAGGGCAGGGCGGTGGGAGAAAAGGGGTTGGTGGCAATGATTTGGTGGCGCACGGAGATGAGCAACAAGATGGCGGAATGCTGTTAGAGATCAGTTTTGGATTTGGGAAGCTGGGGATGCAGGGGTGGGGGAGCGGGGGAGTGGCGAAAGGGCCAAAGTCAAACAAAGTCAGCTTTGCTATGTTTTTTTTCCAATAAATACTTTTCCTAATGGTTTTTGCATGGGATTAAAATGCCTATGTGCATGATTTTCGTATTGTTACCCAATATAGATGGAGCTTTTTAATAATTTTTGAAAGAGAATTTCTACAATCTTCATTTGTGTTTTCCTTCTTTTAGTTGTCATTTTTTTAAACAACATTTGTGTTCATTTTGTTGTTCATAGCTATCTAATATTTTTTTTGTATTTTCTTCAAATATTATGGTATTTTTTTAATTACATCTTATTTACATCTATTATCCCCAATTCTGTATTATTTTCCAATACTTGAAACAATTTTTTAGTTTTCCCTCTATTTCTGTATTCCTCTTATTTTGTCAAATACATTTGTATCAACATTAATATGTAGTTGTATTTTTCTGTTTATTTCCCCCAGGTTTGTCCATATCTAATTTATTTATTGAAGAAATTCTTATTTCTTTAATACTTTTCTATTACATCCAAAACAGGCTTACCCTTAGGTCATATCTAACCTTTTTTCTTTGAAAATTGTCTAATCATTTAGTGTTTTTTTTTTTCTTCTTTTAGTTCCCTCTACATATTCGTATTTCTGTCTGTAAAGTCTTGTAATAAAAATATATCAAACACATTTGTTGGGATTTGTTTGTCCTATTTGTGCATTTTTTTTACAACTGTACTATTTTTTCCACCAACATTTACTAGCAGCACAAATGCAAAAGCAGGCCATGTCACTGGTATTTGGGGAATAAAGGCTGTGTCTTGCGTGAACTTGGCGGCTGGCTTTTCACCCTCTGTTCAATCCCTTCGCCGCCTCGTCGCACCAGCTTGCCGCCTGCCCAAAACAGATGGCGCACGCTGGCGGGAAACGCAGCTAAAAATTGCAGCCAGTAAACAGTTAAGTTTGAACGTCTGCTGGCAACGCACAGTTGACTGTTTGCAGGCGTGGGAGGATAGAGACGCCGTTACGTGACGCGTGTTGCTATGCGAATTAGTGATTCGACAATTGGCTAAACCAATCCATTTCATATTTCCATTTTTTTCCATTTAATATTTCTGTATTTTTCATCTAATATTGATTATTTTTTAAACGATTCTCTATTATCACCTTTCGAAATTTTCTTGAACATTGTTTGCTATGTATAAGTGTTTTCGGACATTTTTATCATCGCATTTAGCGTATATATTTTCATTCCTACACAAAAAAAGGTTTTCTTACATTTCAGACATAATATTCCCTTACCTTTTCCTCTAATTTGTAGTTTTGACATGTACCTTTCCGTTATTTTCAGTTATACCACTAATATTTTTGGCATTATTTATTTCCGCATTTTAAAAATTATGTTTGTCTCTCATTTAGTATTTTTATGGGTGCTACTTTGTGTCATTTTTGACATGTATATCTAGTCCATTTTTTAGATCGCTGGGTTGTGTGTAAAGGTCCAAGGAAAATACACATTACAGCATCTCCGATGTTCCAATCAAGCGGCTACTGTGTTTCTGTCTGGGAGGAAACGTACCATGGCGGCATACTGGGCTTGAGCAGTATGAGCGACTCTTTGCTGATACATGGGCTGTTGTTGCAGCTGCATTATCATTTGCTGCTGTTCCTGGAGGAAAGCCTGCAGTTGTTGTTGTTGCTGCTGCTGCTGGAGATGTATGGACTGCTGCATAGCCTGTTGGTACATAGGAGCAAAAAAAAAAAAAAAAAAATCGTAATCATTGAGGTCACAGAGACAGAGGGTCCACGATTTCAAGTTAAATAATACCTGGAGGTATTGAAGTTGCTGTGTGTTGATGTGCTGCTGCTGCAGAGCTTGTTGTTGGTGGTGGAGCTGCTGAAGGCGCAGATCGCCCGGCTGCAGCTGCTGCAACACTCGATGCTGCTGACTGCCTGGTTGTGGCTGAGCGCAAGGCTGTCCTGAACCTGGAGTGGGAGCTGGCAACAAAAACGACATTTTCAGTACTTAAAGAATAATATTTGACCTATTCTTGGTCAAATATATTGTAAATGTATTTTACAGTGATTTGAATATATTTACTACTTTTACTAATGTTTTTGTCAAAGGGGAAATACGTGACAACATGTAATGTACCCTTAACACCAGCAGGTGCCACTAGGTGCCTCATCATCTTGTACAATTTGCTGTGTTTGTCTCACCTTTCTGACCATTGCTGACAGGGGCAACAGAAGGCCCCACAGTCATCTTGACAGGTGTGACGGTGGTGAGAGGCAGGACGTTACTGTTGGCCGCCTTGGGCCTCTGTCGCGGTGCGATGGAGGTCTCCGTCGGGCCCACAGAGTCACATATTCTGAATTAAAAAAAAAAAAAAAGCTTGCCTAAATGTTAAAGGAAGCCAAATTCATGACTTTTTAAGACCACTTGGGCCAAATTTGATAACGGCTGTATTTTTAAGGTTTTGGTGTTGGACCCTGGCGACTTTTGTGGTAGCACCACTGTCATCTTGCCACCAGGTGCATCAGGTCGTGGCTGTTTCCGTCGGTCGGCCAATCAACCGACCCACACAACAGCCCTGCCTGTCTTGGTGGAATATACTACCCGACCGGCATGCTGTTTTTATAGCAAGATCATAGACACAGACTGAACACGCCTGCATGTTTAGAGCTAAGAGTAGGATCAACAGTTTTTCCAACATAACACGACAAACTCACTGTTGTACTGCACCAAAACAACAGTAACGTGACTGATTGTGTTTACTACTAGAGAGGGCCCCAGCAGTTCAATCTCAAAATCAATACTTCAAAAGAGTCTTCTTCTGTCGCCCTTTTGTTTGCCAGTGTTCCTCTGGTGGCTAGTAAAAAAAAAAAAATGCAGATAAGATGCACTGGACTGTAGGCCACAAGGTTTAAAGTGTGAGAAAACTTTGCGACTTACCGTCTGAAAGTTACAGTATTTATTTATCTATTTTAACCAAATAGGCATATAATATTTTCTAAGTATATTTTCTCTAATATGCATCTATCGCTCCCTAATATTTTTTCTGTGTGTCGCTTTCATTCAATATTCTTGCCCACAAAAGTAGGTGTACCTTGCTTTCGTTATACTCTTCTTGGCGGCCACTTCGCTGGCCGTGAGAGGCTCTGGTAACGATGTAGGGATAGGAGAATTCTGTAAAAACAAACATTCCGTCACCATGCAAAAACTGGAAAGAAAAAAGTCTGTACTATACTTACAAAGATATTTGGCACGGGACAGTCCCTTCCAGCAAATTTAAAGGCAAAGTAGGACACTTGATAGATGTCTGGTCTCTTTTCCTGGTCTGGTTCGAGCATATATCCTGCAGGAAAGTTTTTCAAATATTTCAGAACAGTGGAATGCACTTCTTTTTTAGGCCACTTGCTGGAGCCATTGCTCTCCTACGATAAGGGGAAGCAAACTGAGAGACAAACAAGCAGACAGACAGTCCTGACTGGTTTAAACAGGCTCTACTTGTGTGCAGATGGCTCTATGCTAAAACACACACACACACACACACACACACACACACACACACAACACTCACAAAAAAAAATGCTAAGTGTGCAGATAAGCTAATGAAAACCGCATTGGGCCACATTCAGTCAATGGCCAAATGTTTGCGAGTGAATATAAAAGGACTTACGGATTAAGCAGTGCAACTTGAGGGAGAACTTGGAGTTGTCAGGAACGATAAAGGTTCCATCGCATATGGCAACTTGACTCTCCCCAAATGGAAGCGTGAAGAAACACAGCTTGTACAACAAGCATCCCAGTGCCTGTGGAAATAAAAATTTGATTGAAAAAAAAAAAAAAAACTTTTGATAATGAGCATACACTACAGAAAAAGAAGAGAAATTTGGGCTGGATCCCTACAAACTGACATATTGTCCCAAAAATACCTGCTTGAAAACATAATGTCAGACCTCCAGGGTATTTCAGGCAGGGCATATCGAGTCCCCTTGACTATACGTGATATTTCCAAATTTCATTGTCACTTCCGTCCAAAATAGCAGACTTTCATTTCGAGCATGGCTCCTGGAGATGTTTTTATGTGTGCGGTGTGCACTCAATATAGTCAAGGATGCCAGTTTTTATGTTGCAGAAGGCCGAAGTATAAAATTAATAATTTAAAAAAAAAAAAAAAAATCTGAGAAGTCTTTGAAAGTTGTCAAGAAATTGTGATTCAAAAAAGGCTACTGTCAAACCAGATATCCAGTATTTTCAGGTGTGAGTTTTTAATTGACATACATTGCTCTTGTTGGCCTGCGTCCCTGACGGATCATTTTTGACGGGGGACGCATACTTTCAAATCATCGTGCATCCCTCGGACGCATCGTTTTTTTGACATAAATATTAATCATTGTCCATCTACTCTTTATTCAACAAAACCTGACGACCTATGAACATTTTTGACTACTTTGTCTGCCATGTTTGTTTTGACCTCATGGAATAAAAGAAAGTCAATTGGAGGAAAAAAAAACACATCTTTTTTTACTTTACATAAACGCCGTGAACCTCACGGCGTAAGCCTTGATGATGAAGTAAATGACAACTAAATGGTTGTCACCATCATGATCTTTAGGCCCAAAACAAAGTAAACTCGGCTCAAAACTTTCTGTATCAGTGACAAGTCAATCAAACAAGTTAAACAAATCAGGTAACAACGAGCCAAAAAGAAGCGAAAACGAAACACTTCAGAAACTCGCAGAAAAAAACCTAAACAAACAAGCCCTCAAAATAAAGTGGACATTTTTACCAAAATAGACTGTTATAGCAGCAGCTGCGATATGAAGATGATGATGGATGCTACATGTAAGTTCATGCTATTTTAATAAATGTTACTGCGACATTTGTTAATATCTGTTGTTGGTTTGTTCCCACATCTTGTCAATGCAGTTTGAACCTTAGACTTACCTTGTCCTTTTTACTGCGCGATTTTTTGTACTTCAAACATTTCTGCTGGGACCCATAATATTTTTTAGTATTGTGAGTCCCGGGGACCCAACATTTTTCAAAGGTGAAATGAGCACTGAACATGATGACCAAATTTTATGTTGACTTTGGTGACTGAATTTCTAAAAGGTTTCAAGAAACAAGTCTTTAGAATGGCTAAAAATGATCAAAATGATCCTAAGATGTACAATATAAACAAAAATGGCAGACCTCCTCCTCTGTGTTTATAGGCATGGCCTCTGATTTTGTTGGTCTATTTACGATAGACTGTTGTTTTCTTTTTGCCAGATAGTTAAACATTTTAAAATTCAAAAATAAAAACTTAAGACTTGATTCAAATAGTAAAAAATTCTAAGAGGTTTTACCTGACATGTTTTGGCATTTAAATGCCACGTCAGTCATTAAAGGACCCTGGAGATCACAATAAGAGGCTACTTTAAACAGAAATGGCAGAATTCCTACATCTTTTCTTTTTTGAGAATCACCTCGATAGACACACCTACCAAATTCCATGTTGCTAAAGGACAGTGGCTTTAGGGGCTGATTTTTCAAACAAATTCCAGGCACAATTGAAGCCGCTAAGCTATTAGTTAATCAGCTAAAGAGCCGGGCAGTGAGCTTAACACTGAGCAATATGGCTGGCTATCCAAACAAACAAGCCTGCAGGCTGCTTATGAATGATGCAATGAAATCTGCTGACGCTGCAGTTTTGCGATAAATGACTTTTGGAGGCAGTCAGCTGCCTTTAGGGCTTCTGGTGCCTTTTGAGAACTCATCTTGGTGTGCACTGAAAAGCTGATAAACACGTGTGCGGGTGCTGACACACGCTCCAAACATAGAACAGGAAGTGTATGCGTGTGTGTGTGTCGTGGTGGTGGTGATGGTGTGTGTTGTTGTTGCCCAACAGTTGTCTCATCTTACATTATGACAAAAGAAAAAGAAATCATTTGAGTTTTAGCCTATCCCAGCTAACTTTGAGCAAGAGGCTAGACAAACACTTTTGGACAAGGTAATTTGACAACAGAACCTCACAAGAACATGTAAAATGAGAACTCACAAAAGTAATACTAATTAATAGGGACTAGAACACTGTGTACCCCCCCGCCCAAACAAAAACAATGGAAAAAAACAATGGGACAAACAATTAAACAAATACCTCATAGCTTAACTTACAAATGGCCAACTGACAAGTTTTTTTGAAGGCCGAGACATTTTTTTAAATTTGCCTGTGTTGTATATATAAAATAAAATTGTAGTACTTTTACTCTAGTACCACAATTTCTGTGACGGTTTTTATCACTGTCTTTATATCAGTAAAAAAAAGAAAGAACAACGTGCTCGCTAAAAATTCAGAAAACATTCAAATATGACAGGCATAGAAAATATCAACTGGTACTTGACCACTGGCATTCGATAAATAGATACTATTCTTTAGGTTTTATCAAATAAACAGCTATTCATTTAAGTTAAAAATTAAATTTAAAAAAAAATGTTGTGTTTTGGGGGGAGGGCCATAAAAAATAAATGCAATTTAAATCATTCCAAAGGGGAAAAAAGAATGGAACAAGTTCAACTGATAAGTCAAGATACCACAGTATTATAATGGTACCAGTAGAAGTTGAACCCCAACGCCTTTCATTGGCTGCAGTCCAAACTCTCCTCTCACCTTCAAATCAAACAAAGTCCTCCATGATCTCAAAATGGAAGCCTGACATTGTTTTTGTCAGAGACGCTCCACAATGTTGTTTTTTATGAGTGGGGGGAGTGAAGGTAAACAAGATTTGGGAGAGACCGCAAAGAGGAAGGAGGAGGAACGTGTCAGGGCAGAGTAACGACAAGCAGCACACAGGCGGGACAAACCAGCTCTGCAACAACACACTCACCCATATATCAGCCTTAGTGGTGATGGCTTTCCCCGCATACAAGTTAATCATCTCGGGCGCCCGGTATGACAGTGTTGTGTACCTGCGGGCGTTAAAAGGAGGAAGCAGTGAGTGACAGAAAGACATTTTAATGACAAAGCATCTGACTAATTACTGGGCATAAATGCCACTTTACAACATCCCTTCGATGTAAATATATTATATATTAAAAAAAGACTGTTACTAAGACCTATTGTCGCAAAAAAAGTGCATCTTTGTGACGGGTGTACCATTTAATATTGTTAAATGTTTAAGTAGAAATATAAGAATGTCCATGTCTGAACATAGGGTGTAACAGAACAGCAAAAGTCATGTGTATACAATCACAGGGAAATAACCAAGAATAAATGCATCTGCTCATTTTTGTGTGTATAAGATTCAATTAAAAAAAAAAAAAAAAAATTAATGTCCTAAACAGTTACATGATGTATGATGCAGTACAGTAAACAGTCACTAAATTGTAAATACTATATTGTGCTAGACCAGTCATAGTTTTTGAGCAAGTCATCTAGCTTTAATTGACGGCTTGAGTGGCAAATTAGAACCATATTAAAACTGTCAACAAACGGCTTCATATTTTTTCTGCATAAATATATAACAAACATTATGCGCAACAAGCATGAAAATACCTACATTTAAAGCTTCCTTTCATCTCAATTAATGCTGACGTGACTTTTGTGTTAAAACTAGTGAAGATCATTGTGCTGGACAGGCACCATAATGTGTTTGACAGTCATAGAATGTGCTGGATCAGTGGTTCTCAACCTTTTTTCATTAATGTATGCCCATTTTTTTTTAAGCCAAGTACACTATAACTAGTGCAAAAAAGAACAGAATGCTGTGTCATCAGTGTCTGATTTATGTAACTTTGGTACTGTATTTGGAGAATTATTGCTAGGAATTTTCTTCAGCAATACTGGAAGATATTGTGTAACATTGTCTGTTTTATTTATGACTCGTCTGCCGGAAAATCGTGTCACTAATCCCAATGCACGTTTTTTTCAAAACTGACAAAAAGCGTAAAGCATACATTTTTTTTTTTTTTAAAGAAGTCACTATAACAATTTAACCATACGTTCGCTTTTAATTGGAAAAGAAAAATGTACTGCTCCAGTTACAGTATTAAAAACATTAAAATCAGATGCACAAATACCAGCAGAAACCCTGTTAACTCAGTACTCCCAGTTGAGGACTATTGTGCAAAACGGTTACCGTAGTAAGCCAGGCAATGTGTTTGACAGTTACAGAATGTGTTTGGGTTGAGAAACCTGCACAACAGTAATCAAATGATCCTATTACTGTATTGCGCAAAAGAGTCTGTTACTATAGTGTTATAGCTAGTTTTCTCTGTTTTCTACATATTTAGTATGAAAAAAGTAAAAAAACTAAAATTAATTAAATCCAGGGTGTTTGTGACACACTTCAATGACACCTTTTGAAGTCATTTCCCAACTAATAAGCGAGACAGAGTATGTCAGATTAATACCATCACGCCGTGGCAGATTTATTGAACTCACTTCTTTATCTCGTCCTCCACAGCGGTCACGCCATCTTTGTGCGGCTGCAGAACTTTGTGGGTGGCGCTACCAAAATCACACAGCACGTAGCTGCCCTGATCATTCAGCAGGATGTTTTCCACCTGCCAAACAGCATTGCGTTGGTTACATCACAATTATTTACATACACTGAGAAGATTACACTAGGTGTACGATATGCTGATGTTGGTTATAATGAAAGATTTAAATGTTGGCGACAAAACGGGTGACATCAGGAGATAACCCGCGAAGACAATGTTAAAAAAAAAATAATCATTTTGATGACATTATCATAGAAGGCAGCCAAATGTCAAGTTCCTCGGGAAAGAATCCTAAAATGGACACTTACTGTATCTCTTCGGACATGGCTGCTTGAGACCTTTTTTGTGGGTCTACCAGAGTTAAACAGGTTAAAAAAAACAAACAAACAAAAAAAACCCTCTTGGAGAGGTGTTTCATTCTGGCACCAATGGAAACAGCCAAGGATGACCCAAGACCTAAAAAAGCTGCTTAAAACCAGACGACATACTTCTTGTATGTTTTTGGGCATACTGTAGCTGCTTGACATTTTTTTTGTAAATGAGAGATCCCTTTCACATTTATGTTGCGATGTGAAACTAGCTTTGGAGGCTGAATTTGAAGTCAACCGTCCTTAAAATTAACAGTTAAGACAAAATGGCTGAGTTCTACTGTATGTCTTTCAGGGCATGCTTTCTTGAGACTTTTTTGTGCATCGAATCATTAGACATGTCAACCAAATTTCATGCTTCAAGTGAAACTAGTTCCTTGAAAGGAAATGTTCACCCCGAAATGATTGTGGTTAGTGTTTCGAATTTCTATTGCAAACCATTATGCTTTACCACCAAGCCAACGGCATGAACGAACAAAAATGTTAGTTTACTAAATCTGTCTTGTGTGATTCAAATTTTGACGCAAGCAGCTGAAATCTGTTACCAAAAAAAAAAATGTTTTTTTAAAGGACCTCTACCAGAGTAGAGAGTGAGCACATGGTTAGGCGGATTGAGAGTTTTAGTACCGGAGGAAGGAAATATGAACACGAGCTGGCAGAGGGGGGGGGGGGATGCGGAGGCGATGGAACAGTCCGGAAAGTCATTGTGCTGACCAAGCAAATTTAAAAATTCCACTCATCGTTATCTGTGGCAAACTCACAAGTTTCATTACCAGCTCAACTCAACTTTGTTCATATAGCCATTCAAAACAGACGTTGCTGAGTACAAAGTGTTGTACATGAATAAAAAGATCAACTGATAATGATAAGAGTCTTGCAATGAACAGTGTAAATAGTCTTAGTAACAAGCTAAATCAAATAATCAAAGGAAGCAATAAATGATAAACTAGCTGGTCCAATGTAAAAATCACCATTCATTTTAAAGCGCACGTTTGAGACTGCTGGCTGTAGATAAGAGGCCTGAGGGCCCAGGTCAACAAGGTGGGTTGTACAATGCCCAATGGCACCAAACACCAGAATTTCTGTTTTCCTTTCTTTGAAATTTAAAAAGTGCCGTCCAGACTTTGATTTCCTCTACTGTAGACAAAATAAATCTGCCTTTAAGGAGAAAGCATCCTTTATCGCTCAGAAGGATCCGACCGTCATCCCGCACATCAGCGAAGGGTCATGCCGTAATTTGTTATAATGGAGCTTAAGTCCAGCAAAAACATTAAAACAGGCAGCGACCCCAAAATAAAACCTTGCAATGACAGTGGGGGAATGGAGTACTCAGAGCAACCAAACCTGACACAAAAAGTCCTGCCTGCCAAATTGGACCAAAACCAAGGGTTGGCATTTCCGGTCCTCGGGAGCCGCTAACCTGCATGTATTCGGCGACTCTCTTCTATAATACACCTGATTCAAATGATCAGCATCGTTATCAGGCTTCTGCAGAGCATGCTGATGAGCGGCTCTCGAGGACCGGAGTTGCCTACCCATGACAGAAAACCTTTGGAATTTAAAAAGACAAGTTGACAAATTGAGTCCATTCTTCAGTAGTTGCTGAATTGATTAACCTACCCTAAAATAAATGTCTAGCCTAAATAAATAACTCCCACAAAAAAACTGTTGTGCATGATTTACTTTATTGCAAATGTTAAGTCTTGCTATGGAGTACTTTAAAAAGTGTGTTTTGATAAGTTTACCTATAAATCACAATATTCTATGCCTCTCAAGTTGTGTGGGAGGCGTAATACGATATGAAGAACTATTTTCCTAAGTGTCTCAATATTGCAGATTTTTAAGTCGCTGTTGTTGGCTCTACAACACAGTATGCTCCCCATAAACTTGGGATCGATGCGAAACGTTAACACGCCTCTTATCTCTCTGTGGAGTTGCGCAACTAAGCGCATCACGAGATGGCGTCTTACCTTGAGGTCCCGATGGATGACAGGCGTCTTGCACTGGTGCAGCCGCGCCACGGCCTCGCATGTGTCGCAGAAGATGTGTAGCACCTCTGCCTCGCTGAAGCCCACATTCAGACGTTGGTTCATCTGCTTCACCACCTGGCCCGCTAAAAGACCAACAACACAGTTGAGCGCTGACCCTGGCAACATTCATACTGAGACGGCATTTTGCCAACAGGAAGTACCTTTGCAGTACTCCATGAGGATGAGGACCTCCCAGACACTGTCTGATACAGTGTTGACGGCAGAATCCAGATAGCCCACGATATTCTTGTGGCCTGATAGCTCCTTCTGCATGAGGCATAATGAAAACATCTTAAAAACTTTCAGGAGCACTCCTTTTACGCAAAATAGACTTCATTTCAGTAAGCAATGAAAGGGTAAAAACCCTCGAACTATGTTTTTTTTTTCAAATTCTTTGGAAAGATATGGCAGTATTAAAAAAAAGCTCTGGAATGATTGAAGTTTGTGTTATTATCCCCATCAAAAAGTGGGGCGACTGAAGCAGATTTCCAATCCTTTTTTCCATCCTTTTATTGGGCCCACCCCAAATGTTTGAGGGTGACTGTAAATTGCTGCATGTTTGCACTGCTTAAAAAACTGAATTGGGTTGTATTTTTTATTATTTCCAATCAAGTAACAAGTACTCTAAATTCAAAGACATGAGGGGTTAAACCAGTGCTTCTCAATGATATTTTGCCCCGAAGGGCCCCCCCAAAGACGTGCTGATTATAAATAGAATTTTAAATAATAAGTAGACCTAAAACTGTACCTTTAACATTAACAAATAAGAAGACATCATTAATCAATTTTCAAAAACTGTTAAATTATTTTTTACAGAATTTATATGGATTATGCATTTACATTTCATTTGAAATTCAAGGCATTTCATTTGAAATTCTTTGAACAGGAAGATGACATCATCCTGTGGTTTGTCGTTCATGATCACACGCAACACTTTCAACTGACACAAAACTGTGTGTAGCGCCTTATTCTTACCATGATGGTAATCTCCCGCTTGTGGACGTTGAGGTCAGGCACGTTGTTGACGTACATGCGCTTAAGAGCGCAGCGGATGCCGCTGTGCGTACGGGCCAGGAAAACCACAGAGAAACCTCCTGCAAACACACACACACACAAATGAAATGTTTTAATGCAGATGAAATTCGGACCAGCTTTAAACAAGAGTTGAAAACTCTTCCGAGATGGCTTAGACCTCGACACTGTGACCGAATCACCCGAAAATGTACCGTACTTTCCGCACTATAAGGCGCACCTAAAAACCTTAATTTTTTTAAAAAGCTGATGGTGCGCCTTATAATCAGGTGCGCCTTATATATTGATCAATATTGAGATTGGGATTGGTAGATGGGAAATGAACTGATAAAGTAAGCTTTAACTGTTTCTTTTGTGTGTTGAACAAAGTTGATCATATTGACATTGAGTTATTATGCTATTGAGAATATTGAGTTGAATATTGAGTTATTATTGTTATCCATGTATTACTAGTGTGATTAAAAAAGTTTTAAAATATGTCAATAATTGAGGGTGCGCCTTATAATCCGGTGCACCTTATATATGGAAGAGGTTTTAAAATGTGTCATTAATTGAGGGTGTGCCTTATAAGCCGGTGCGCCTTATAGTAGGGAAAACGGTACATGGTTTAATTAGTGGTGCAACCCTTTTTTTTTTTTTTTTTAAATCTATGATCCGTTCGTTCATGGGTGTGAAATTTCTACTGGTGGCTCCTGCTATGTGCTCCTGTATCCCTTGTTGGGAAACACTGCATTGGAGGATCTAATCCGAGGCAACGTTGACAGGCTTGACGCGATTGTGATGTTAGGCAGGCTTTGAAGCTTGGTTTTCCCAAGGGGAAGAGGCATCAGCAGGCATCTACCAGTGTAAAACTTAGTGTACAGTAGAGCCCTGCAGCTACAATGGCACACTGGATTTTTCATTCCCACTTTGACAGTCATGGCATACCGACAAGCTAAACACCTTGGCAATCACGGCCTGTGTATTGTGCCAATGCTTTTGGATGAGGATCATCTGGTAACCTTGTTCGGCAGTATGCAGACTAGGCTCGTATTTCAAATCAGGACGAGTTAATTGAGATTGCAAGGGATTCAACAATGGCGCCTTTGTTGTGCAACAAGTTAGCTCAGGTCATCTTGGGGTTGCCCGGTTGCTTCGGGGAAGATGGGGGAAGGTGGTTGAACTAACAACTAGCTAACAACGTTTCCTGTCAACAGTGGAAGATACCATTTCACGGATTAACGGTGACAGCTAAAACTATGGATAAACAGTGTGAGGTGAATGTGCCATGTGATGTTTTTATGAGCAAGAGTAAACCATGAGTTATCTAACATGTCATGAAGATCAAACTTAAGGGCAGGAATTCATGGAATCCATACGCTTTAGGCTAGGTGTTGGTTTACTCTGAGCATAAAATGGGAGCTCAGCTCCCAAAAGATTTAAGTATGCACATTATCTCAGTGTGGCAAGTCAATATTGAGATGTGTGTTCATTGCTTTTAAACAAATATTGGATTGCAGTTAATATAAATGACAATTAGAAGGGTTTACATAAAACAAGGTGACATAACAGCCTGTTGTGGGGGGGTGGTCCTTTTTCATGTGAAAGAGCCAGCTGTACCTCTTTTTTGTGATGGATTTTCAATGCAAATTCGGAGCTGTTAATAGTAATTAATAGTAGGTGGTCACAAATTTGATGTTGGCCAGGTAGCTCCCCCAAGAACCACACGAGTATTCTAAAAATATGTCAGGAGCGATGGGAAATTATTTTCTACGAATGTTATAGAAGTGATCATTTGAAAATATAAATATTGGCAGAGATTCGCAAAAATATATTTTGTTTGCATCTGGTATTTATCAGTTTCCTGTACATCAACACGATCAGTCTCTCATATTAACATCTATAACTTAAGTTTGTTATTTCTCAAGTGTGTATAAAACAGGTAGCTCTTCATATTAATCAGTAGCCAAGAAACAGCTTTCAGATTAGCAATGCAGAAATTGTACCTCATAATTAAGGAAATTGTGGACTTTCATTGTAGGGAATAGAATTTAATCTTATGAATGTACTTTAATCAAAGAAGACAAATTTAACGAGTTTATAAATTAGTTTGTGTATTTGTAGACGTTAATGATGTCTTACATTTTAATCATGGTAATCATACATTTAAATCTGATTTTTAGTCTAGCAATTGTATATTTTCCTCTCATGCAAAGGAGACACTGTTTACCCCGCCCCAATCTACTGTGGGATGTAACAACTCGCAATAACAAAAGTACGTGAGTGGTCATGGTAAAAAAAAAAAAAAGTTATACATACTCATGTTAACTCAGCTCTCAGATATCGTGGCTAATGTTCGACTATTTTCATTAAAAAAAATGCAATGTAAGCAAATTAAGCAGTTTTCAGCTCAAATGGCCACATAAAATGTCCATTAGAGTCCATTTAATTCACATAAATCCAGCAAACTGGAGGGTATTTATAAATAGAACCTTGCGATGTGTTCACTTGTGACAAACTTTGGTATCGAGGATCATGTGAGGAACATCGAGCGGCGTCTCAGAATGAATTCCAAGCGGGTGGCTTCACTGAGTGGATCACAGTTCGTAGGACTCGACAAAAGACCTGTTTTCAATCCGGGGTGACTTCTCCTCGGTTTTGGTTAAGCCGAGGCCACCCGCTTCTCTAAATCGTCACCCCATGTCTGTTGTCACCTCGCTAAGTCAACTCCAAACACAAAGTGCCTGGAAGGAAACAGGGGGCCTCGCGCATACCAGGGCTTTACACAAAGGCGGACCCCTCGGAACCCTGGTAGACCCCTGGGCTGACAGTGCAAGACAGTTTGAACTGGCGACAGTGACATAAACTTTGACCCAGGAAGCACAGAGGCTCCTGCTGTTGTTGTTGTCCGACACGCAATGACGACAAGGACAAAAACAAAGGACGGCTTCATTCTGCCTTGTCCATAAATCGTCATCTTGGTTATTTGATTAGTGAATGTCGATTGTTTGTCATACAAGGTAGCCACAGAGAAATACACTGGGGCCAATCACGACAGTAATGAAATGACAGAAATGAGGCCTCCCTGCAAACTCCAACTCAGGGGAACTGGACCAGCAAAAATGGCCCAATTTAGTGCAGTCACATAAAATGGATGCCCACACAATCACACATTGTGGAGTGCATGGTGTGAGCCGAATGATGCTACAGGTTCTAATTTGTTTTAATATATTTTAGTTAGGATGGGCAATACAAAGTATTGCCAAGAATTGGTATTGGGCCGACCCCAGAACGGATTTCAAGGTATCGGTACTGGTAACAGATTAATGTGTTATTTGTCGCACTCTTGGATTACTGACTAGAAATTACACACTTCAAGAACAGAAAGTTGTCAATAATTTCATGAGATTTAAAGGAAAAATCTAATTGCATTTTTTGTCTTTCGACTTTTTTTCTTGGGGGGGTGGTATCAAAAGTATGTGCTTTTATACAATGAAAATAGGTTTGAATTATGCAACCATGGATTCTAATTGTAATCAGTCATTTTTTAATAAAAGAAACGGCCCATTATTTTGGCAATTTCTTTAGTTGCTTGCAGAATTCAATCATGGAGTTGTAGTTTGTGCGGCAGATGTTCCTCGTCCTCCAGGAGATACACGCACCAAATGCTGGCTCGTTAAAAAAGCTACATGAGAAAACTCAACTCAGGTATGTGACTTTTACCTTGGAAGGCTTGTAAAGATAAACTCCTGCCGACTTGAAGTGCTCACAGACACGTTTATTTCAAGAAAGTACGTCTCTTTGTTTAATTGTAATTAATGTTTGTGAACAGCTGTATGGGTTACATCACGCCTCACCTCAGGAATGGATTTCAAACTTCGGGGGTCTTTTTCTCCGGCAGCTGCTGGCTGTTAATTAAAGCCGCTGACTTTTGGACTGACGGGATTTAGCAAATCCTGGACAGATTTGCTATGATACGAGATAATCTTTAGTCAAAAAGCAGCCCAACTCAGACTGTGGGTGCAAAAGTTAACGCAAGAGGTTAGCTCAAGCCTTTTGATTGTAACAAGATGTAGGGGGATATTCTGCCAAAAAACTAAGTTGGAATTATACATATAGAAGAAATTCAATACTTCACTATAATGTCCAATAATTATTTTACACCTATATAAGGTTCCAATTGCTCTTAATTAATGCCCATTTTGTTTAAATAGGTCATTCGATATAAGAAAATAGAATAGGAATAAATTGATATCAAAAAAGGAAATTTAATTCAATAAAAAAAAAACACCATTAACCGTCGGGAGGATGACAGCCTGCAGGCGTCATCAGTCAGCTATTCATCTATGTTAACTAGTAACATACAGGGCTAAATTTCAGCATCCCTATAAATATGTTAAAACCAGGACCAATCGGCAGCAAAAGTCACACGTTTCTACTCATCCTCCATAGTCATGGGCTGTGTATGCTTCTGATGCATGAAAAATGTGATCCACTTTTTTCTGTCTGACCATTGGTTTTGCCTTCAAGTCCTGACAAGCAAGTCTCACCACAGTGACAGATCGAATGCATCAGCAGCAAAAAGTTCGGACGGTCTAAAAATAGACATTTAGGGTGTGTGTTTGTGGGGGAACTTGGGGGAACTTGTTTTTTTTGCAGGAAGACGACACATTCTGCACTTGGAGGCAGGGGTGGTCATAACAGTCTCAAAGCGGACCTTTTACCGTCAGCCTTGACATTGTGTTGTTGTCATGGGCTTTGATGTTTGAATAAATGAACTCCAAATATAGCTATAAAAATGTATAGTGTGTCTAATGTTCCTAAGTTGAGTCAAAAAAAATCCACACTACAGGGGGCAAGGGGGTATAAACTAGCAAAGTAACATGTACAGTTAGCATTAGCTTTTGCTCGCTAAAATGATGGGTTGGCTCTGCAACCTCTTCAGATGGACTAATGGAGACTGGCTTGTACTCAAGAGTGAGCACAAAAGACAGCGATGATGCTCGTCACGGGAACACAGGCCACATTTTTTTTTTCTCCACACTGGCATTCTATGAGTTGACAAAAAAGCCACAATGCGACCATTCATCGGGGATACAGCATGCTAATCATGGCCATTCGCAACATTTCGAAAGCGCATGGCCAAACACGTTTACTCAGTACAATATCAGCATGTACGGTACACAATGCAGTCATGGGGATTATATATATATATTTTTTTTTTCATAGCAACAAGCTAAGTAAGCGGTCTTGTTTTTATGATTACTATCTTCTTTTAGCACTTACTTTATTGTAAAATGTTTTTGATTTTAAAAAATAACATTGCAAATTACGTAATTTTTCAAAACGAATAGTTATAAAGTGACAACTTGTAATATCAGGTTAAAAAAATATTTCATCAAAGTACAGCTTTTGTGAAAACAATATTATGTTTTTGGTAATAATTCAGTGTTACAGTACAACTGCAGTGTTTGCCAAACACTTCTCATTAAATGTGAAAATTTGCCAAGCAAAAATTCTTTTTGTCTCTCATCATATCATTTCTTTATACAAACCATAGCTTTTATTTGTGGCAGCTTTTACTTGTCCCCCAAATCGAACAATTTTACAAATGTAAATAAAAAGAAACATATGGATACTTTTCCAACCTAATTTCATTTTAATCCCCTCTGGCGCTTGCAGCCGAGACGAGTCCCACTCCGGCAGCTATTTGTGTCCAACAGTCGATGTTTGGTATTGAACGTAAATGGACGAGACTGCGACCATAACCACGCCGATCAGTCAAAGGTCAGCGCTCGAGGGGAATCTTGTGATTTTCATTAAACGGTTGAATGAGCAATGGCTTGGTAAAAACAGCACATGATGTCTTTCGGTACCTTGAGTGACATGGGTACGCAACAAGCACACAGAGGAAGACATGCTGTACATCTAAACATCTGATAACATGTGAAATGTCCATAATTTTTTTCCTTACAAAAATACATCAATGAAAAAAACAATATTTCTTATAAAATCACATTTTTTTCCCCACACACAAGCCTGTAACTATATTATTTTTCTGTGGGGGAATTACAGTACTTTTTTTTTTCCTCAGAGATTTTCTTTATAAATTACAGGAAATAAATGGTGGTTCCTCACCATTTTTTGAGGCTTCAATGCTTTGCATTTTTTTTTCATTTTCCAAAAGACTGCTAATTTACAGCAGCGCCTACACGATGTACTGTAATAACATTCCAAGGCTCAATGTAGCGTCTGAAGCAGGCTACCAGCCTGTTAATACTCTGTCTTTTTCAGTCGCAAATGAAGGCACTTTTCTTAAAATTTAACCCTGCACGTCATTTTACATCGGAGTCACTGAATTACATCAAGGCGCTATGAGGGAGCAACTCACTTCATATAAAGTGCAGTAATTGTGTTAGCTAGCATTAGCATTAAAGCACCAGTAAGTAACTTACAGTTCTTTTTTTCCGTGTAACTGAGGTTCCTCACATGAGCTAGATGAGTGTCAACCATGCTAAGCTAACAATAACAGTTCATTAAGTCTTGAACAACAAACGTTTGTTAATTAAATAAATTTCAAATGTCAACTGTACAAGAAAAGGCCATGGATGGGTGCGCCACGCCAATCGGTTTTAGTTATTACATACTACAATTTTACACTCCTACACAGTGACAAATGATACTTTTATTGCAGATACAAGCACTTTCTTGCCCAAATTAGCTACACAAAAATCTAAAAAAGGCCAAGAGTCATGAAAAGGAGAAGCTGCGGGTGACAGGCTGCCATTTTCACCTGCCAGTCGACATGACAAATGACCAAAAGGCCACGACATTTTTTTTTTCTTTTTTAAATCTTTAGGACATTGCACCACATTTTTTTAATCATTTCCTGTTAGGCCACAAAACGGAAGTGTCATTTTAAGTTCTTGCGTTGTTGCTAGGAAGATTTCCCAACCAAGCATTACAGGTTGGACGAATAAAACGGCTGGCGGGTAAACATCGGCAGAGTCATGTGACCGCACGGCACGACGATCTAGTCCAGGAAGTGAGCAGGAACAGGTTTATCGTGTGACCCATAATGCATGTTTACAATGTTACATTGGGACACACAATTCAGGGAAGTCACAAAAAGCTTAGGAGGCTAATATGCTAAGATACAAAAGTGTCGCATTAAGATAACTTAATTTTGGGAAAATACTAGTACCGGTATATGTTTTCTCATCTTATTATCTTCATTCCCCCCAAAAATCATGCTTTTGAAAACTCATTTGAGGGAAATTGCAAATTTTTAAAATTTAACTTTCTAAATGTACAACTTTTCCCTGAATCGTTACAAACTTTAGCAACATAACTTTTCAGTTACCTCTGAAAATATCTAACATGAACCATGCATTACACTCCTACACAAGCCTGTGTGTGTAGTTTTTTTCTTTAACTTTTTTGAAGAGTAAAAATATAACAAAAACTATCAGATTATACACATCAAATAAACCGCGATTAGATACTTTTATCTGATTAACAACGTTATAATCTAGTCTTATATTACATTATATAACCTTAAATAACTTCCTTTTTCCATGAAATATTATAATTTTAGGCACTGACAGAGTAACTTGAATCTTCTTTAATTTACTTTTAGTTATGTTACTTCCTGAGACTTTTTTTTATTGTATTCGACTTCATAAAAGTTTTCCGACTTAACATCCAGCCGATTTTGACATGATTTATTTTACATTATAATTATGGGCTGGTAGAAAAGGACCATTCGGTGAAATTTTCAATGTTTATTGTTGAAATGTGCTGAAAATCCAAGGTCAAAATGCCACTTTGTTGTTTCTTAATGATTGTATGACTCCATAGCTCTGGGGGACCCCCATTTTGAGAAAAATGCAAAACGAATTTTTGCAGCACAATATTCGGTTTATTCTGTATATCACACTTAAAACGATGAATCTCATTGAGTGCAAAAATGAACCAACACCACTTGTTGGCTTTTCATCACCTGGCTCCCCTGTAAAATTTGCAATTTCCCCAAATTGTCCCCTCCATTTGTAACCTGCAATGACCACCTAAATTGACATTTTGATTTGTTTCAAAAATTACACAACCACGGCTACACAAATTTGATAGAAATTCTGTGTATGTGTGTGTCATTTTTGGTTCGGATGTGTGTCAAAGTGCATACTGCTTGTAAGTTGTAGTGAACCTTTAAAAGTGCTTGTTGACACAAGAGGCTTGGGCGTTATCATGAAGTGTGGGGGGGGGGGCAATCCTCACTCAGTAGACGACAACAGCTGTTGCCGATTTTCTTTTTTTTTTTTACTGTGGGTCAAATTAATCAAGTTGTTAAAAGTTGATGTGCACGTGTATGTGCGAGACGGTATCGTGAAGCAAACTTACCCTCGGCTACGAGCTCCTCCACGGTGACTTGATATCGGCCGACCGCGAACACTTTGCCGAAGTAGCTGCTGAGCCCGGAGCCGGATCCGGACACTCCCCCGAGACCCCCGCCGCCGCTTTCGGACTTTGGCATTCTGGAAAACTTCTTCATCTTTTCGAGTCGATAACGGGGCTCACTCGAGATCGTAACAAAAAGTAAAAACGAAACCTCAAACCGAGGTGCAGTCTTATCTACTACTCCTCTCCAGGTTTCTCTCCTCCGCCGCGGAACCTCTTCCGGCTTTCGGCATTGAGTGTGCAACCGCCGCCCGACCACGACCCCCTCGGGCAAGTTATGCGGATGACAGCGTCCACCTTGACGAGCACCACAAAACCAAACGGGCAGAGAGACTGCTTAGCTTGTGTGACACTAGCGGCTAACTCGGTGGGACTTGCTAAAACAAACAAACAAAAAAATAGAGAAAAATGAAAAAAAAAAAGCGAGAACACGGGAAGGGATTATAAAATGATATCCACACGAAGCCCCCGTTGGCTGTTAAATAGCAGCCGCGTCGTTTTCCGAAGCGGCGGCGGGGTCGTCTCGGGGCTTTCCACGCCGCGACGAGGCGCTAGCCACCAGCTAGCAAGCTAACAGGCTTCGGCAGGAAGATCCTCCCGCCGGAGCACGAGCGCAGGTGAGTCAAAGTCAGCCGCGAAGGGGACTCCGCTCCTCGACTCGGCCGGCGGGGACTCAGTCGAGGCGGCGTAGAGCGGGCTCGTCCGTGGCGTCACCCCCTCGCTTGTTCCCCGCTGCCATTTTCGCTCGGTCGTGGCTGACTCGGCGCGGCGGCTCAAGTTGTCATGAGTGCGAGGACCCTCCAGACTAGTACAGCGGTGTTGGAGTGGTGGGAGAGGGCCTACGGTAATGTGACGGTGAGTGGGCGGCTGGAAGGGTTGGCCAATTAGAGACAACCAAACTTGATCCGGACACGCCCCCTCCCAGTTGTTATGGCGAATTTGTAAGAGCGGAATGAATGGATGTTGAACGAATCGAGTTTTAATTTTACAAGAAAAAAAGTAAAATAAAATGTAAAAGGTTCACCGTAATTATTTTTTTGTACTGTGTTTTCTTACTATCCACCGTTTTGTTATTCGTGCCATCTTTTCATTTATTATCATAACTAACGCTACTATTTACGTCGCAATTTTCTTGCAATTTTTCTCCCTTTTAAGACGAATTGGTCGAAAAAATATCAGTTTTTAAATAAATAGAATTTGAAATGGATGGATTCTGTTCTACATCGCTATTTTCATTGGTATTTTACCTTGAGTAAACAACATTTAAATTTTGAAGCAAAAATAAATTGACATAAATTGACATTTCATTAGTAAAATTGTTGGAATTTTACGTGTTTTTTTACAATTGCAAAAAAATGAAGCACTTCAATGCCAACCTTGTTAAATATCACGACTTAAAAACAAGCAAAATAAATGAGCGTGCTTGATGTTACTTTGTAAGAAAGTAACTGTCATGCTTGTTATAAAAAAAAAAAGTATATCAACCGCTGCTCTTCAAACACAACTCGCCCCACGTAAAGTTACCTTGCCTCACACATTTAATTTTTCCAACACTGTCAAACTTGAAAAAAAAGTTTCAGATGAACCTGAAGGAGGTCAAAGATGACGAGAGGAGCACATGTGTGACATTACATAAGAGAGGGCGGGGCTTAGTAGATCACATGACTTGAGTATGTGTGCACAGGATAGAACTCCGGATAAAAATTGGCCGGTTAATTTTCTCGTCTTTGACACACTTTTTGTCTGGGAAGGAAAAGACGACACCTGTAGGGCACTACGTGCATTTTCATCATGTCGGATGCAGCATATGATTGGCGCATTGAGTTTTAACTGTATCATAGCTTATTTGGTGGATATAATGAGGTTTTACGAAAAAAACAAAAAACAACATGTTACTTTAACAACGAGAAAATCTTTAATAGTTACGAGCTTTGAAGTAAACAAAATGCAACAATAAGGCATCGTTTATCAAGAGATTACATTTTTTAATAAACGAATGCATTCTGTGAAAAAATACTTCATTTCCATGCTAAAAGTTGTACTTACAGGACAACTTGTATTGCAATTTTTAAGAGAAAATCAAGATATTTCAAGCAAAATTTTGTAAGTGTGTGATCTATATGTAATTGAAAAAAAATCTTTTTGACATCAGTAAGTATTTTATGTGAAAATAATTGTGACAAAAATTATTGTGCAGCAGAATTTAACATCAAAATAAAAAGTGTATTTTTTTTTCTAAGAATTTCATCTGTGAAAACAAAAGGCTGCAAAGACAGGGGTGGCCAGGGGTGGTTATGTCACTCTGTGGCCACCCCCACATATAGCGGAAATTTCTGATTCTTATACACATTGATAACAGCCAGTCATTGATTTTTACTCCATATTTATATTTAAATATTTCATCTAAATTTATATTATTAATCACATTCTTTTATGTCCAGAAAAATGTCTAACCACATCCTTGACAGAAAACATAAGAAACCTGAAATTTGATGAGGAAGTTGAAATAATGGAGGAAAATCATATTATTAGAAATAGTTCAAATTATTGGGAAAAATATATTTCACAAATTTTAAATTCATAAAAAAATTTGAATTTTAAGGATTTTTTTACAGTTGAAAATTTACAATAAAATCATGAGAGAACATTTTAATATCACGACAAGAAATGAAAAATTGAGATTTCATCATTCATTTGTGAGAAACATTTAAAATTTATTAATTGTAGAAAATGTGTTGTAAAAAATATTTCTTTATGATGTTGTCATAAGAGAAACTGGTCATTTTTCAAGAAACAAACTGACATTTTTAATTAGTAATAGAATAAGGAAAATAATAATTTTATTTAAAAAATGAAACATTTTCATGAACAAAAAAGTAGTTTTGTTAGTTTCTTTAAGGACAGGATATAAGATCAAACTCAACAATTTTCAAGTGAACACACAAAATCAAGGGATCACTGGCGATTTTCAATTTTTTTTTAATTCACTAAAAAAAGGCACCAAATACAGGCGTCTGTCGCATCAGCAAAATCATCATAGCACCAAAAATACAACATGTGATTCCCCAGAATTCATCGTTCCGGAGGTGTGTGTGTGTTTTTTTTTCTCCCAGTAGGCACACAGAAGAAGGATGTCAAGTTATTAGTATTTTTTTTTGTAGTCTCACACTTGACTTGGACAGCAGTACAAATATCAGTAGTGTCACATCAAACATTATGTCCCCCCCCCCCCCCCAAAAAAAAAATAAAAGATTCCAATATGTCTTTGGGAGCAACAACACACACACAGACACACATGAAAGACACACAACATACCCACGCTCACACTTGATTGGTTGTTAGTAAGGCGACACTTTTCATTGGTTACAATCGCGCAGGGGGGAAAAAAAAAAATCGCTTTGGATGATTGTTTTTCAAATACTAAACGGCACTTGTTGGAATATTGGCAGCGGTGTAGAAACTAAAGACAAATAAATGCCATTGTACAAATGTCTTTTAGTTAAGGCTTGAAATGACACCAGGAAAAAAACATGTTTCATAATGTTTCACTCTTGCTCAAATCCTATCATAAAAATGCACAATTTTGCAAAAAAAAAACATACTGCATGAGTAAAATAGAGATTTTTATGCAAAAAGTATATATTTTTTATTTTTATGAGGAGAAATCTAATCCTATGGAGAAAAGTAAGATGATGTTTTAAGACAAAAATGTGAATTTCTATGAAATATAGCTCAAATTATAAGTGACAATAGTTGAACTGTTAAAAATGAAGATGAAATTTTATGAAAGGGGAATTTTAGCCATAATTTTATGAGAAAAAATGTTTTTTTTTTCTTCACTGTTTTGTACTGTGAGAACCTGATTAGTCATTTTAGTATTAGTAGAAAAAAGTTCAAATTTCACCAGAATCATTTTTAAAATTTTACAAGAAAACAGATTTTTTTGAGTTTCTTTTTCTGAGAAAAGTTGTAATCATACAACCAAAAGCATTTTTTTAGGACAATAGACATTTTTATTTTAAAGGTATATAAGATTTTTTTTTTTTTTATCAAAAAGAAGGTGAAATTTTACGAGCAAGAAAATGTATAATTTTACAAGGGATTTTTTTTTTTAATCTAACACCCAACATCTCTGAAATCTCACAAGAAAAAAACGTTATCAGTTGACAATATTAACTTTAGTAGTTTAAAAGGAAAATAACATTGAGATTTTGTAAGCTTTTTTTTTTCACGGATATTAATTTCAATCGTGCCCTAAGCTGTCCTGTTTCCTCGTCTGGTATTTGTGACTTAATTTCGTGGAAAAAAAAAAAAGCTAGCTAAGCGAACACTGGCTATTGTACAGCGTATTCGTGCAAAAAATGCTAGCTTTACAAAAATATAAAAACAAAATAAAAACATTTCAGCCAATCAAATGTGAATAAACGTGCATATTAGCAAAAATATGATGTTGCGATCAAACACATTTTTTGCATTAAAATACAGACGTAATAAAGAATATTCATCTTAGCAATTGATCGTAATGGCACAAAGGATGATGTCATAATTGCACTTGAATCTCATTGACACTCACTCAGCAGCATATAAAGTATTTTATGACTATTTATGACTACTAATATTACGTATGTGAGATAGCATTTTATATTTAACAGTGACATGACTGAATACAGTAGAATCTGAGCTACCAACCACCAAATTTGTGCTTTTATGTCCACACTAAGAAGATTATTTTATTTCATTAAAAAACAAACAAAACAACAGCTGACAGGTTGACGTGAAAAAAAAGAGCTTTCAGGAGACAAAAAATGTACAAATTTTATGTGGAAAAAAGTACAAATTTTCATATTGCCACACAAGCCAGCCAGTGTGCAAATATAACAGAGATAAGCCTGAAATTTCCTGTCAACATGATTCATTCCATTTCGTATAACTAAGCTAAGTGATGCAACGAAACTAAGAAAATTTTATGATGAAAAATTTCGTGATTCTACTTTGAAAAATCATGACATCAGCCAATTTATGACAGCAAACGTATGTCAAAATGAATGTTATATATGTATATACTGTACGTTACATGATGTGAAAAAGTAGCAATTGTATAATGCGAGGCAATCAGCATTCTGAAAAGTCACGATCATAAAAATCATGATGAAATCATGAATTTTGCATTGATGCATCCAAATAAGGTAACCGATAAAGTCAAAAATAAAATGTGTAATTTGGGTATAGGCCAATAGAATGAGAACACTTGGTGAAATGTTTCTATTTTTTAATGTTTTTTCTTTATTATTTTTTTCTGCTGTACAAAGAGAAAAAGATGAAAAAAAGGTCAAAATCTCGTACCATACGTTTTTTGTAAGAGCTTTTCAACTCCGTAGCTCCAGGAACAATGCAAAACACGTTTGCAGAGTACTACGCAGTTTTATTCCGTATTTCAATCATCAAAACAGTGAATTGCGTGGAAAATAGCTTGAAAATTGAACTGTAACTTCTTAACTGTCTTAACTGACTCTTTGAACCCTGTGGCTTATAGTCAGTCTAGTTTAGCTTATCTGCAGTTTTTTTAATAGCCACCTGATAGCCAATGCTATCAAAAATTTTGATTTGGAGTTTGAACTGCTCTTTTACTTATCACCCTGGGGTAATCAAACTAGGAAACGCAAACGGGGATTTTACTGTTATGTTGGTGCAGTATTCTAAAAATCTGAGTGCATCGGTGCTCTGTTGAAAATAAGTTGGTGCTATTCTTGTTTCTAAACATGCAGGCATGTTGAAAATTTGGAAAGTTTGAAATAAAAACAGAAAATTAAAACATTTCCATATACTATCTTTCTGCTTAAATATCTGACACAATTCTATTGTTACATGTTTGATGGTGCAGTTTATACTTCGGTTCAGCTTGTAGTCCGAAAAATATGGTCGCTCTGTTAACTTGACTCAAATAAACAGAAGTTTAGCTTCAAACCTTCAACTAAGCTATGTTAACTACATAGGATGTAAGAAAAAAAAAATCCAATAAAACATAAAATAGTCATCTTAGTGTGGACATAGCCAACGGGTCCATAACAGACAATGACGTTAGCTTTCAAGTGCTTTACAGATGTGTGAGGTAGCCCAGTTGAATGAGCGAGATTAAAAAACCAAACAAATGCTGCCGCTCTCTCGACACAACGCACGCGTTCCCTTTTCAAAGTGGTACAAAAATACATTAGCAAATATGGCGTTCCCGTAAGAAAATAGCTTGAAACAAACAAACACGGTTTCAGACCTCGGTGCCGTCATTGAGGTTGTTGTGGAGTTTGACTTCCAGGTTGACTTGCTTGACTTTGGCCTTGCTGGCGGCCGGCTCGTGGCTGCGGTTGAACACGTTGACGTTGGTGACGCCGCAGTGCTTGCTGCTGAAGTTCTTCTCCACGCACTTGTCCATGCACACCTCCACCTTGGTGTTCAGTGGGTACTCCTCGTAAGCCTTCTTGCCCGGGACCTAGAGGTTAAAAAAAAAAAAATAGTCAGGAAAAAAAGATGAGGAAAAAGCCATTTTTATCAGAAAAATAATGTGAGATGCAAAAAAAAATAATAGTCAGGAAAAAAAGATGAGGAAAAAATCATTTTTATCGGAAAAAAATGTGATGCATTTTTGTAAAATCGTGCTTACAGTATGTGCCCGATATAGGTATTGATATATTCCATCCAACCATCATCTGTAGCTGCTTATCCTCTCTAGGGTCCCTAGCTTGCTGGTGCCTATCCCAGCAGTCTTCGGGCAGTAGGCTGGGGACACCCTGAACTGGTAGCCAGTTCAGGACACACACAAGAGACGAACAACCATTCATGCACCCAATCACATTTAAGGACAATTTAGAGTGTTCGATACACCTGCCATGCATGTCTTTGGAATTTGGGAGGAAGCCGGAGTGCCCGAAGACCCACACGGGCATGGGGAGAACATGCAAACTCCACACAGGAAGGCCAGAGTCAGCTAGATTCGAACTTGGGTCCCTTAACACACGCTAACCAAGACAGATGTGCTAACCACTGCGCCACCAAGCCACCCTTAATATATTCCAATTCTAAAAATTATATTTTAGAATAAATGATTACTTAAAAGCACTTCAAATTTTTACCCATTTTCTTAATTTTTTTTTTTTTATCTGAAATACTGGCTGTTGTCTCCATGTCTCCATTGCTCACTTTGTCCACATATACAAAGTATTTTAATGACGTTGGAGATGAAAGACTCAGGCTTGTTTGTTGACAGCTTCACAATGAAGCGCTAGCTAGCTTGTTGATGAAAAACAAAGTCCATAGGAGCGCTGTGCATTGTCTACTAATCTCTTTTGAGAATTTTTATTTTTGTCAGTAACTCAAACCTAATATTTGTGACGTGCCTGGTTTTGTCAAAACACATTTCTCACACACAAACACACACACACACACACACACACACACACACTGTACGATGATACCTACCGGTTAAGGTTAGGAGCTAGGGAATGCATTATGTAAATGGGTGTCCTCACAAAAAGAGCCGTACCAACGTGTGTGTGTGTAAGTAACGAGATACATTAAAAAGGTTGTGATTTTTTTTGGTAAACGTGACTCACTTTGGCCGTCCGATGGCACCGTCGGAACAAGAGGCATGTGGCCAATGCGGCCAGGATCAGGAGGGCCAGGGCGGCCACCCCGCCGCCCACCGAGCGGCCCACGTGGGCGTGGAAGGTTCCGTCGGGCCCGCTCTCCAGACGCAGGGACTTCATGTTGGTGCCGTTCTTCACCTGGTCGCCCTCATTGTCGTAGATAAGCGACTCATCCAGTGTCAGACGCCCGCTGTGGTCCACCAGGTCCCGCTTGGGACGGCTCAGCGGGGAGGTGAGCGAACGCTCGATCCGCAGGCTGGAACGTGACTCCGGACTGATGACGTAGATTACCTGCAGGTACCACTGGTGGCCTGCCTCCACCTGAAAAGCAGCAAGGGGGTGAGCGGTGCTCACGCTACACCTCTATTCTGACTCGTGAACCAAAAGTCAATCCAGGTCATCTAGCATCAGCCACATCATATAGGTGAGAAAACACCAACCTGGGAATAGACAAAACCTCCTCAAAAGGGAGTATCTGTGCTTTATCTCATAAAAACAAAATCAGATCTTGATCATTTCTGAATTACCGTATTTTCCGCACCATAAGGCGCACCGGATTATAAGGCGCACCCTCAATTAATGACATAACTTAAAACTTTTTTCCATATATAAGGCACACCGGATTATAAGGCGCACCCTCAATTAATGACATTTTAAAACTTTTTCAATCACAATATAGTAATACTCAATGTATTAACAATAATAACTAAAATAATGACTCTAAACTCTCAATAGCATAACAACTCAATGTCAATATGACCAAACTTATTCAACTGTAAACACACAAAAGAAACAGGTCAAGCTTACTTTATCAGTTCATTCCCCATCTACCAATCCCAATCTCAATATTGATCCATATACAGTATAAGGCGCACCTGATTATAAGGCACACCATCAGCTTTTTAAAAAAAATTAAGGCTTTTAGGTGCGCCTTACAGTGCGGAAAACACGGTAATTATAATTGCCAATTGACAAACTAAGGGATCATCTGGGTCAAGGTACAGCAGCTCCAACTGTTACGGCGAATCATCGGACTTTGGGGCGATGTATTGGCCACGGCCGTTAGGTTCTAAGTATGTAACGATCCATGTCTTGAGACTTTCTTGAGAAACTTGCAGTTATGCTTACACCTAATGGACTGCCACAAGTGACGAACCAAGAAATATCAACTCTACAGACCTTGTAGAGGGCGTCGACCTTCATTGTAAATCCATCCACACCAGGCATGGCGGCTAAAGAGTTCAACTCTGGGAGTTCCGAAGCAAAGTTGGCCTCAAAAGGGACATCGTGGAAGTATTTGTCACACACATCTGGCTGCTTGCGATCCTGTCGAAAGCGAGAGAGAGGAACACGGACCTAAGGACCTCAGAATGCTCAAGCAGGTCCAAGGCAGGGTGATTGTCTGTACCAGGAGCAGGAAGCGATGCTTGAGGTGCTTGTTGGGCTGGATGCAGCCGTACTGCGGACCCTCGTTATACAAGGTGCCAGTCGGGTCGAAGAAGGGAACGTAGCCATCCCTGCCAGTGCACAGGTAAACCTTCTCCAGCTGTAGTTTGTAGGCTGCATTGAGGTTCTGATCCGGGTTCCAGAGCACACGGCCATACAGAGTCTGACCTGAAGGCAGAGAGACCAGTAAACATATAATGCCAAAAGTATCGTGTGAAGAACTCGCTTAATTAGTGTTCTGTCAGTTACTTAAAAGTTCATGCTTGGGTCAAGTTAAGATCTTCAGGCGCATTTCTCTGTAAACTGTACCCATAGAGAAGGCTCCCTTGTAGTCCATCTCCGCCATCGAGACGTCGGCACTGGCCGGGTCCATCAAGAAGACTTTCTCGTTATTACACAGCTGGAACTCTGTGTTTAGCGAGTAGACGACAGGGACCGGGCGGTTGGTCTGTTGGAATGCGATAGGTACCAGGAACCTTATGGAAGCAGAAAAATCAATGAGTAAAACTCAAAAGGTCCAGGCTTGGTTTTTCAGAGACGTACTTTTCTGGAGCATGAGCTGTGCAAGACAGGGGTTTTTCCCCTGGGTCAATCCACGGTTGCGTTGGCTGGACAGTGCAAGGGATCAGGAAGACGGTGTACTCTCCGGAATAGTCCTTCCTGTAGGATGCAAAATATCCAAAATTAATTTGTCATTGTTTTGTTGGAGCCCCGATCATCATAACTAACAAACAGTGATCATTTTGACCTTCTACGACTGATTGTCCTGACAGTAAAGCATGTCTTTCTACGTCCTCTACGTTAGACCAGGATGTACAACAGGCACCAGCTGTACATCAACCCCTAATTTTTCTAGTATCTGATCTGTAGCCTTATTGACAAGTGTGTAAAACACATGCTAAAAGCAATTTCACATTCAACCACAAGAATCTTACTGAGGAGCACCATTGGCATCAATTGAGAAAATGTTTGAGCAGCTCTATTTTGATTATTAAGATGGGGAAAAAAAACCTTCTGTTTTCTGGTGTGCAGAGTACACAACCGATCCAACACATGCTCCTGACTTGATGGAAACAGAAAGGCTGACCTGCTGTAGGAGCTGGTGGCCCTCCACAGCTGGTAGGGCGAGTCAAAGGTCTGCGCACTCCACAGCAACTGAATGTTGAATTCGATGCCACCCAGGTGGTCCGGGGCCAGCAGGTGGGACTTGTGTCCGGGAAGAGTGTGGTGTTCCGGTACAAACTGGCCTAAAGAAGGGAAGAAAATCTAAAAATAGGCCACCGCTGACAAAGCTGCGACCCTCAAGTTTTATGAGCCTACCTCTAAATTTAGCATGTGTTTTAAACTCGATCACGAGTCGCCCATCCTCGCGGATGTAAATTCTTATGATCTGGAGTCTGGCGGAGAGGACGCTGTCAGTCTGGATGCCTGAAGAAAATTAGGTCAAATCAATAACACACAAAAACTGGTTTTGGTTGGACTATAACCCATGGAAACTAGCCAACCTGTCCTCCAGAGCACGGTGTCATAGAAGAACGAGAACTCCATTTCCGTGTGATGCTCCAAAGAAGCCCAACCTCGCGGCGCCGTCACGTAAATGTAGGACACGTAGAGCGGAACCTGAACCGTGAGGAAGGACTGAGCCGAATCTCGGACCTGCAAGAACACCAAGGCTTTAATTCGAAGGTAGTGATGGGAAAATGAAACCTCATGAGCCGTTTTTGATTATTTTTGCTCCTCTCGGTGGCACGCAAATCCAAAATAAAAAGATAATAGATTAAAAATCACTATAACGTTAAGTAAAACAATAAATTACATTTAAAAATGAATCAAAATGGATTCAAAATAGGTGAAAAAATTAAACATCGGGTATAAAATATTTAACAATTTAACTTTAAATCAAACTATACCGTAAGTAATTTATTTGAAAAAACACATTAAATTAAATGTAAAATGGGTAAAACATTACATTTAATGAATAAAAAAATAAATTATTGCAAAAATACATTCAAAATTAAAAATGAAATCCATATCTAATACAGTAAAAAACAATGTAAAATTAATTTAAAAGAATTATGAAGTTTAAAAAAGTAACGAAAAATGAATTAAAATTTTATTGATAAATTATATATTTTTTTAAAATAAATCATACATTGAATTACAAATGAAATTGAAAATATAAATCAAAATGTACAAAAAAATAACTAAATGTTCAATAAAATACAAAAAAGAACTGAAAAGTTCAATAAAAAACAAAAAGGACAAATCGAAAAAAAAATGAACACAATGAAAAGAAAACAATTAAATGCAGCGCAGCAAGCTATTTATTCATGGGAAAACGTAGCCTCATGAATCACTTTGATTATTTTTGCTCCTCTTGATGGCACTGGGTTTAAAGATGCAATGGAAATTTCATAACCTTTCCATTACACTAGACTTTATTTTTAACCAAAAGCACCATCTAGAGGAGTGAAAAATTATCACAAATGCTTCATGAGGCTTCATTTTTTCATCACTAGTTTAAGATTTTCTGTGTTCGCATTGTTGTTTCTTTCTAGGCAGCCCACAGATCGTGACTAAAATTCACCACCTGGGGGCGCCGACACGCAGACTTCTCCAGGGCTTATTGATGCTTACCTGAAAGTCGGCCGTGACGGAGCCGCCGCAGACGTCGATGAGCTCCGTCATATCGTAATAGGCGTCGAAGGTCCAGATGCAGCTCTTGAGATTGAGGTGCTTGTACAGCTGGATGCTTCTGGCCTCGCGTACGTTGGGGTTGAACTGGTACGGCCTGTCGTAGCCGGGACCCAGAGAGATGCTGTCGTAGGACACGTCATCCAGGAAACCCGATTCTGCGGGTACATGGCGTGAATGAGCGTGATTTTTCACGGGGCTGAGCTTAGAAGACAATAAAATATAACAAGGAATTGCTTCAAAATGAATGGGAAAAGGTGGAGGTTGGACTTACCAGATATTCCCTGCAGGTCTTTGAGCGTGACCAAATTGGAGCAGACGTGCTGCTGCCGGTAGATGGACTCAGACAGCAGAAAGTGGAGGTTGTGCAGGGGCATGGTGGACACCAAAGGCAGCATGCCATCCTGGTGGGGGATTTGTACCGAGATGTGGATCCTGAAAGCAGTGGATGAACAAAGACTGAAATATTCATTTTTTGTAAAAAAAATGTCATGAGTCTGACAATAGTCACTTTTTTTTGTGCTATAACCTGCACGATATATAAACTGCAGCAGAAAATTGAGAAAAAAAACAAAACAACAAAATCTTTAAGCTTTTACATACTGCACATCAATAGAAGGGAATAATTATTATTACGATTACCATGTTTTCCGGATCGTATTATGGTGTAATACCGACTGTAGGATATACTTCCATACGTAGCCCATATACATACGTACCATATTAAAAGGCGCATACTCAAACATACAGTTGGCAAAAACATGAATGTACGTAATGTAGATCAGTGAAAATCATTGTATAATTGATGCCCATTGAAAGGCTTTGAGAGGAAAAAATTTTGGCCGAAATGAGACAGAATCAGGATTTTTTTAGGGAAAAAAAAATCTTCATCTGCATCAAAATATCCTGATCAGTCGCGCCCCATTCAATTTTTTTATAGATTAATAAATAAATGAATATTTGCAGTGAATATTAAAAGTAATATTACTTTAAAAAATTAATAAAATTAAACAACATTTTAAATATATGTAATTACCAAAAGTACGATTTAAAAAATGAGAGCCAAAATTCTACTGTTAAAATAAGCTAATGATCTATCCCATCTGTTTTAGGAATCAAACGTTTGCAAACCCCGTCTGTATGAACCAGTTCCAAACCCCAAACTTATCTCTCACCGGTTGGGGTGTTCTTTGTGTTTGACGTCCAGATATTTGAGCGTGGCGATGAAGGACTGAGCCTGGAAACCCCGCGCCGTACCGGTGGTGACGGGCGTGTGGCAAATGGAACCATCGGTTCCGACGATGGCGATGTTGCTTCGCAATGGCGTTCCCAGGTGACCCGCCTTGTCCCTGGCTTGCGCCACGCAGCGTACATGGAAGCGGCGGCTGAAGTAGATGCTGTCCAGAACCTGGCAACATCAGCATAATATACAGAGGCAGCACTGTTGTAAAAACGTATGAGGATATATAAAGTCTACACAACTCTGTACATTGAATAAATAAGTAACTTTTTGGGAGAGTCGGTAGAGGTTTGAGGCAGATATTTTAAGCGGACTTCACTTTAAATGTGACTTACCCGACTTGGTCGACTTTTTTCTGCAGCTGTACTTTAGTTAGTTACAATCACTTCATTACTTCATGATGTAACATACTGTATATGTTTTTTCAAGAAAAACAGCCTCAAAACTTGTTTTTGGTTATGCTACTTAAAGCAAGCTTGTAAAACCTTGAAAAAGCTATTTTGTTGAGAAAAAGACGTGACACGGCATCGTTAACAGCGAGTCTTTGCTGCCACTGTCATTCAATGCGAAGCATTTTCTTAGTCAGATTCTCACAAATTGGAGTCCGTCTCACATTTTCCAGAGCCATACTCATGGCTTGAAGGAGCAACAAAATAAAATTGCCACCGCAAGTTGGATGCAGTTTTTCTTCAACCATGTATCGTACTTTTTTCCTTTTCAGCCCTCCAGATACACTAAAAATTTAAGAGATAAATCATCTTAATTTTTCAAGTATGTAGACTTTATAGTATAGAGTTCACAGGTTAAGAGTTGAGGCTTACGACTTCGACTCACCATGTGATTGACACCGGTGTACGGGGTGGTGTCGGTCACCGTCTCGAAGGGCGAGCGTGCCCCGTTGGTGTCGGTGGGGGCCGCCACCTCCCAGGAAAAGTGCACCTGGGTTTGATTGATGCCTGCCTCCTCGCAACGCTCTTTCATGAGCGGGTACTTGGGGTAGTGCGGGTCACAGGGTGTGACGCAGACCAAGGGGTAACCCGGAGAGGGCGTCTTCTTGCTCCCCTCCTTGGTTACCTCGTGAACGTGGTCATAGTCGGCCAGGGAAACCACCTACAATAAACAGGCAAGTCTGAATTCAAACATGCACAAAGTTGCTGCTTTTAACTAACGTAAACATCATTGCTAATTTTTCATTAGCCTGTCTATGGTATTTCTCTTGATGTTAGCATTAGGCTAGCTGACTATTGTTTGTGGAATTGAGATGGTTTGGTTGAACAGTTTGGTCATATGAGCTGGGTTTATGTAGAACTTGTTTGGAGGTTTAAGTTTACTTTAACATCAACTTTTCATTTCGTGATGCCATATGAAAGTCTCTCATCTCTTGACAGCAAGAGTCAACACAGGCGCTGAGGCAAATTGTCCACAGATTTTAGTAGGTTTGAAAGTGCCGTTACATATTTATATTGAAGATATTCTCCTCATATGAGATGGGGCAGGTTTCCTTACAATGGGCGGGGCTGGAAGGATGAGACTCCCAGCAGCTTCCTGGTCCAGAATGGTGACAGTCGCCGTGGTGATCTCGCCCAGCACTGCCTCCACAGGATCGTCAGGGCCAAGGACCAAGGAGAAGGATTCGTGCCACTCCCTGTCCTCATTGGACACAATCTCCACCTTGAAGAGGACGTGGTCCATCCCTGAAGAGATCCGACAAGTGAACAACATGTGTAAAATCTACTAGAATGAGCCTTTTTTTTTTTTTCCCCTCCAGTGACTCACCAGGGGTGAATTTGAGGACCCGGCTCTTGGGGTTGTAGTCCACTCCAGACTGGGCCGAGCCATCTCGCGTACTGCAGCGGATCTTGGAGGTCCGGTCCAGGTCCCCGCGCCGGACAACTTTCACATTGAGGACCTCCACCCCGTCCGGACCGGGAGGCTCTCGGACCTGATAAGACGCCTGCTCCAACTCGATGGTGGGAGCTAAAAATTACAACATTTTGACGTGCTACTTTGGAGGCATATTTTCTGCGAAGGTTTGGGAGTTTGTGCAACTTACCATCTTCGTCATTGGTGATGGTGACAGTGACAACGTCCCTCTCGCCTATCATGGCGCCGCTCCAGTGGTCCCCTGTTGGCGACCCGAGGTGAACCTGGAACTCTTCCTCGGGCTCAAACACGGAGTCGTCGTTCACATGAACTGTGCAGTTCTTCACCTAGCGCGCACACACAAAGAATCTCACAGTGATAGAAAAAAAATGTACACACTCCGGTTCAAATGCAAGATTTATATAATATTAAAAATCGAGGTTGAAAAAGCAAATGAATGAAAATCCATCTAGTAGAGGTCACATTTTTTTAATCAATAAAATTGCAAATTTTCAATGGGTTCAATCAACACAAAAGGAAAAAACTACAAGAAAAATTGTGATGTACATCTACAATCGAAAAAGTTAAAGCACCAGTACAGCGATGCAGGCACGGCAGGTGTACCTTTTCGCCGCGCAGGAAAGTGACGCGTGACCCATCCACGTTGGGGCGTTCACGGAAGTCGTCCATGACGGCAGCCGACATGGTGCGTGTGAAGCAGCGTGCCGATGACGTGAAGGACAGATCGCCCGTGCGCACTACTGGCAAGTGCAGGTCGCCGTCGCGCTCCTTCACCGTATAGCTGCTTTTCTCAAACTGCATGCTGGGAACTGACATACCCAGACACTTACAAAACTTTATTGCTATTACGCAGTGTGACAGATGGAAAAATTATGCTGATTTTGGAAGGAACGAGGGGGGTTAAATACTTATACTTGGCACCGGGTCAAATTGAGCCAGGAAGTTGTAACTATTCCAGAAAAATAAGCATAACACACAGATATAGACTGAGTATTGGTTTTGTTAATTTGATTTTCAGTCAATAAACAGTTTTTGGCACTTTGGGATAATTGCACACACATCCGGGTCAAATTGACCCAGAGACTTCACTGTTATTGAGAAATGAAAGTAAATCACTGGTTAAAACGTAAGTATTTGCATTTGTATTATACACATTTGGGACACATTTGGATGACTAAATACATCCCGGGTCAAAGTGACCCCGGGAGGTTAATGTTGTTCCTAGCAAACAAACACAACAGTTAAAAAATGCAAAAGGTGAAAGAAAAAACGGTGCAGACGTACTGTCCTGGAAAGTGTCGGCGATGACGACGTTGGCCTCGTAGGGCTCCTGGAGGACGGCCCCTTGCGGAGAACTCAAGAAGACCACAAAGGACTCAGAGCCCTCGATGGAAGGATTTTGGACGTCGTCCAGGATAGTCAGACTGCACGTCTACCGGAAGAAAACCACAAAAAACCTCAGTCCGGCTGATACGTTGGGTGGATTCCCAGAGCGTGGCTAGTTCTGACCTCCTGGGTTCTCCCGGGCTTGAACTCCACCTTCTTGGAACTGGGGATATAATCCACGCCCGGGCTGGCCGACGGGGGATCGGCGGGCCGGGTGGCGCACCACACCGAGGTCACGGAGGATAGGTCGCTGCCGTGACGCAGCACCGGAATTTCGATGGTGCCTGTTGGGCCACGCGGCAGACATGAAGTATTACTATGATGGTTGGTGAATCAAAATATAATCCTTGGCAAATACTTGAGCTCTAAGATGATCATACTGTATGTCCAAGAATTACACCCACTCATTAAACACGGGTGCATCAAAAATAACCCAATTTTGGGTCAAAAAGGGGCAGCTTGTAGCTCAAGTTCTTTCCCCAAAAATGGGGTTGTTTCATTCAAAACAAGCAAGGAAGGGTCAAACTGACCCATGTGGGTTGATCCCATTTGAACACAAATTGGCTTAGTTTGAACCCAATATTTTTTAGTATTTACGCACTTGTTTTTATTTAGTGTATTATTCATGTTTTTATTTTTGACACAACCGTTTTTAAGTGGTAAGGTCAAAAGGATCAAATCAACATTTTAGATTATTCATTTACGGAAAAAAAGTTCTATTGTTTTATGTCTGCCCGAGGGCCTTTTGCAGCCCACCATCAACATTTTAGCTGTTCGCGGTATACGTATACTAAAACAAACGCCGTGACAGGTCTGCCATTTTATTTAAAAATAGCAATAAAAAATACTTTTACTGTGTTTAATACAGTATTAAAGTGAAAATAATAAAGTGGTCTTTACATCTTTATATTTTTATTTATCCCGCTCACAGAAAAAAAGGCAAGACACCTCTTTTTTAAATAAAACAAATTGATTTTTTTCTTTTTTTTTTGTTGTTTTGTGGGTTAGTTGAGTGACCCAGCTTTTTAAATTAAATGATCAAAAAAGTAGGGTTAGCCAACAGATAAAATGTTTTGGATTATTCATGGTCAGGTCAATAACTGCCAGAACAGTCCAATTTTGGTACACAATGACTTTTATTTGACATTAAATTTTGGATCAAATGAATATACAGTGGTACCTCGGTACTCGACCATAATCCGTTCTGAGGTGGTGGTCGAGCACCGATTTGTTCGAACACCGAAACCATTTTTCCCATAAGAAATAATGGAAAGTATGTGTGCACAAGTAAATGTGCACAAGCAGTACATGATAAAGATAAAGATAAAGATAAAGATAAATAAAGCATTATAAACCATTTTGTATAATTTACTTACGTTTTGGAGAGTGGTTGATGGCATACAGGAATGGATGTGGAGAGGACGGGAGGGAGTTACTCCTTCCATGATGACGCTAGCTAACTGCGACGCGAGGTACACCGCGTTCATATTTTGCTATAATTTCCTTCTTCGGTTCAATAGTGGTCCTCATTGTTTTCCTCTTTGCCTTCCCCTTATCACTGTCTTTCTTTGGACCCATTATTAAGGGCTAGAGCAACACGAAAAAGTTTAAATCCGGGAAGAAATACTCGAACAAACGTCTTACTCCGCTGGCGGTCTGAGTTGAACTGGCGCTTACCCGCTGGCCGAGAAGGGCCGAGGAGCGCGTTCGGGTCGGCTCGGCTCGGCTCGGCTCGGCTCGGCTCGGCTCGGCTAGTCGAGCACCGAAAATCTGTTTGAGGTCCGATGCATTACCTACTTGAATTTTTTGGTCGAGCACCGATTTGGTCGAGTATAGAGGCGGTCGAGTACCGAGGTACCACTGTACCTCCAAACTTGAATGAGGTCATTTCTAAGCCAATTTAGCCTACAGTATACTTGAGCCGAGTGCATTAGTGTCATTTTCAAATGACAAAACTCTGATAAACACTAACAAGTAAATGTAAAAGGTTACCGGCGTCTTCGCCAAAGGTGAAGGTATCGTTGCCAAGCGTGACGGCGGAAGCGTCGTTGGGCCCGTCAATGACCACCTGGGCCACGGCAACACGTCCTAAGCGGGCGTTGTCCGAAGGCTCGGACAGCACCAGCTCCAGTTCCTCGGACAGCTCGTACTCGCTGTCGTCCACCAGCGTTACGTCGCACGTAGACATGGACACGCCGGGCCCCAGCACGACGCGGCTCTCGGGCCCCGCGCCGCGACTTTTGTAGTCAGAGCCCGACTCCAGGGCGTGAAGGCTGCTGCCCTGCGCCGACTTGGACACCGTGTGGCACTGGGCCGACACTGTGCTCGATGTGTCCCCTGCCCGGAGAAAAAACAACTATCGACAGCAGCAACAGTAATAACATTCAAAGGGGAAGTCAACCCCTGTGAAAATTGTATTCGTTCCACTTTTTTTAATCCATCTCAGGGACGGCCATTTTGCCACTTGCTGTCGACTGACTTTGATCATGTGACCTTCACTAACTCAGCCATAATTGGTTGTTACTTGAGCGACTGTAATCTGTAGCAGTGGCAAAATGAACAACGCCTGAATCCTGAGTCTGATGAAAACTGAGGCATTTTGCTGCTTAATTCATATTCCACAAAAGCAATATAAACGTGAATACTATGTTGCAAAAAATATATTAGTACAAAGAACGGGAAAAAAATGCCAGGTTACATTTTATGATAATAAGCATTTATTTATTATATAGGATTTTAATTCAAAACTAAGAAGAGTTTCATAGACTGGATATTTCTTTTTATTTTTACATATCCAAATTATATTTAATTATAAAATTACATTTTTTATTTGATTTTATTTTTTATATCGTTTTGTGATACAGCTTTGGGTTGTGTCCACTGTAAAAAATTAGGTAAAATAAATCAATCAATCAATAAAATTGAAAAAAAAAAATTTGAGTTATAAAAGTACTGACCACTTTTGGGTCTTATTTATTTAACGCCAAAAAGTTGGGTCAAAAGTATAACCCATAAATCAACCAAATTCTGCAGGTAAACAACCCTAAAAGGTCAATCTTTTTAATACAATTTGTGCTTTTTATGTTTTTAATCCAACTGCTTTTAGAAGATTAAAATTTCCTTGTTGACCTTAAAGGGACACCGTGTAAGATTTAGACAGTTTTTCATTAAAAGGGAATCAAATGATTGCGTTTCAAAAACTTGTAAATAAATGTGTTTTTAACAACCAACATATGCTGCCTTGTTTGTTTTAGCTACGGAAAATGGTAAATGCAGCGCCTCCTACTGTCTGTAATGAAAAACTGTCAAATCTTACACAGTATCCCTTCAAATCAAGCGTTTTTAAAACGTACCTTTTCTCTCGATGGGCACGTGTACGATGCCGGCGCTCTCGTTGACGTGGAAGATCTTGCGGTGGAACTCCAGGGTAGGTTCGTCCTCAGTGTCATTGATGTTGACAAGGGCGCGCGTGTTGGCGCCCAGCAGGGCGTAGACGGGCATGCTGAGCTCCACATGGAAGCTCTCAACGCCCTCAAACACCACGTCGTCGTTTAAGGCCACCGTGCAAACCTTCACGTCCTCGCGCTCGTCAAACTGCACCTGGAAATGCAAATCGGTCCAAGGGAAAATAGGCAGTTGACTTAACTATAAAAATAAATGAATAAATCATGAAATTAAATTTGTGATGTTTACCTGCCCGGCGTACTCCACGTAGTCGTGCTGGCCGGGGCGCGATCCCGCCCCGCCGCCAGAGGTGGCGCTGCCCTGCTCGGTGCGACACAGCACAATAGCGTACTGGTTGAGGTTGCCCGTTCTCTTCACCGTCACCGCCACCGTTCCCGCCTTCTCCGAGACGTTGTAACTGCCGCCGCAAATTGGCTTAGGTCAAAATATGTGGCCGCAGTAAACTTGCACAATTTTATGGATGTCAAATGTCATTCAGGGTTGCATTTTTTTTGGTTTGTATTTTATCATATTAAACCAAATTAAACATATTTGACTTCAATTTACAAATATTTCTGTTTTTTAATTTTTTAAAAATATTTCCTAATTTGCATTTACCACAGGAAATCTCAATTTTAGACTAAACAACCAAAATGGGATTAAAATGATGTTACATGATTTAAATGCATGCTTCTCTTTATTTTTTTTCAACAATGTTTCAACAAAGTACCCCCTAACTTGGGCAAAGCATTTTTGGATGAAGCAAAAATACAGACTCATAACAGTCCTGTGCCATGCATTGGAATCACATTTATTGTAGGTGCCTCTAGATGTAATTTATTCAGAAATTTCAGAAAATAAATCGTAAAACAACTGCTATTTTATTTTTGGATGATATTCCGGAAAATTGTGTTCCTAACGACCACTTACATCTGTACAGAACTTGACAAAATATAAGCCTACAATTGCTTCATGTTCCCGTTAATTTGCTCTTACCTAAAAAGAAATGAAAGAATACCTAAAAACAATTGTATTTGCTGATACCCCAGTTAACGGTTAACTACACGGGTATGCGCACCCCCATTTGAGAACTGCTGATTTAAATAGTCCCTCAAATAATTGATTGAAATTACAACTCATATTTGTTAAAACATGTTGGTTTTACTGACGTTTATTTCCACAAAGTGATGAATGTGATTTAAATAGATTTTGTTGCCTAAAAATGTTTGTTTGAAACTTTCAGACATTTGAACCAAATTTCTTATTGTTTCCTTGAAATTTAAATAAATTTAAAATTGAAATCATTAAAAAAAATTATATTGTTTACTTCGATGTTATATTTACATAATAATCAAATAATATTACAACGTATCATGAAATCTTGTCTTTCGTATGTTTGAGTCAAACCTTTTGTGCTGGAAGCTGATAAGCGACCACTGGATGTGGAAAACGTTGTCGCTGACCACGTTGGGCTTGCTGTCCTTCACCAGGAAGTGGAAGTTGTCCATGGTTTCCTGTGCACTCTCCTCGTGAAGCACGTAGCGGATCAGGCCCAGATTGATGTCGGCTGCAGGGTTCAACGGGTTCACATTCTGTCACTTCTACGTCACATTGTTACCTTTGAATTTATGACATTTTCGATCCGCCAAAAAACACCCACATTTTCTATCTATCATCCTGGGTGTATTGTCAAAATTCTGAATGATCAAGAAAGCTCAAAAGGAAAGTGAACAAACAATCTATGGATCGTGATCATAAAAGACCGGAGATTGGTCGGCACCTTGCGTGAAGGAGCTGACGCGGCCGCCGGCCGCGGCTTTGCTCTCCAGGAAGCCGTGCTTGGGCTCGCTGGTGACCTCGTACACGAGCTGCTCGTCGTCCGTGTCCGGGTCCACTGTCAGCAGCTCCTTCTTGGTGATCAGATTGGTCGCCTGGTGAAGAAAAATAACAGACAAAGATAATGATTAAACATTAAGATATAATGAGTAATAAAATGAGAAAATGGGGATGGGAAACAGAATGCCATTTAGGAAAGCCACTCATGTAATTAAACATTTCAAGCAGCAGGGGGTGCTGTGAACCTGATTGCAGAAAAAAGGTGTGAACTAATGTAAAGTATTAAAAGCGACCTTAAATTTCAAATTAGGGGTTTCTAGCCAAGCTTTGGGGTTCATGGTGTAATGGGATTTTGAAGTTATGAGGTTTCTAAAAATGTATAGATTCTCAAAGAAGGGTTTGTCTTAAAATGAGTTTTTCAAATCATTGGCAGGGATCCAATTCTATTGTGGTTTAAGATTAGGGTGGTAAACTTGTGCAAATGTTTCAAATAAAGATGACTGTTTCAAAAGGTTGTTTGGGTTGCAAACCTGTGCTATTCCAAATTTCGCTTTCAAGACAGATTTTGGCTTTTTGAAAACAATAAACGTTTCGAACAAATTGTCAGGCAAGATTTGGGGTTTTAAATACCGTTTAGATTTCAAGGCAGTTTTAAGAGAGTGTTACAGTATTAAGTTTCAAGTTTTCAAGTATGTTTTTTCAGTCCATTCTAAGGCTTTGAACAAAGGCTGGGATATGAAATTAAGGCTTGAAGCCCATCTGACCTTGTTTTCCATGTACTCCAGCCACTGCAGTCCGAGGTTGGTGACGATTCTTGGCGTGCCGTCATCCACGGGAAGAATTTCAATCTTGAATTTCTGCGGGGCAGCTGTCACAATCTAAAAACATGCACAGTATCATATTAACATTTCGCATTCATGTGATCATACCAGAGAATCTCATTCTTGTGACCATATAATATAAAATGGTAACATATTTCTGCGACCACCATGGAAAATTTTAGATTTGTGGGATCATATTATAAAATACAGTGGGCCCTCAGATGAATCCGTTCCGCGTTTGGGCTTGTAAGGCCAATTCACCGTATGGCGGGCAATCCAAACCTATGTTAAATAGCTAATGCGTTTAGAACGCCAGGTATAAACATCAAAATTGTACATACATATTAAAAATTGGTGCCAAGATAGTAAAGTAAGTGCTACGTACATGTATACAATCAGAAAACATCATAAAAAATATATATAGAAATGATTTATTTACCTAGGAGTGGTGCTTGTTATGTCCATATACCCTAGTAAGGGTAGCCTAGGCTAGGCTAGCTTCATATTTCTTGATTATCTCCAGCTTCGTTTCCATATATATCATCTTCTTACTTCTCTCGTTAAGATCACTACCAATCTTGGGACGCATGGCAAACCCATTCTACTTTGAATTAAGCAGTAAAATGCACTATAAATTCGGTTTTGTAACCACTCGCAATCAAACTAAGCTTTACCGTTCTGCCATTTTGTTCCGAGTAAGGCCAACCAATAGCAGATCAGCATCTCCGTGAGGAGACGACGACCAATAGCAGACCAGCATTGTAGTGACGCGTTGAATGGATGTATTGAGGGCAATGGAAAATAAGAGCAATTACCTAAAAACGCCTGCAGATGGAGTCAAAACAACACAAATACAGCCAAGTAACGAGGGTCATGACAGTGGTTTTTGTCCCAAAATCGTGGAAAAACCATAAAGGAGGGCCAAAAAAACTCCGTTTTCCACATTGCAACGAAAAAAACGTAAGCCAGGGACGCTGTAACAACGGGGGTCCACTGTATTATGGTTGCGGGACCATTTGGAAAATCCCATATTTATGTGACCATATGAGTGATATTTATAGTTTGAACATGTTTAAATACCTTATTGAAACATGTTTTAATTGACCACACAATCACAGTTTTAAGCATAGTTTATATTTGTACTCACCTCCTTGCCGTTTTGGTCCCGTAGCACAAAGAGCAGGTTGGTGCCGTCGGCTAGCGTGAAAGTGAAACTGTCCTGCAACGAGTTAGAGCCGTCGTGGTTGTAGCTGATGCGGTTCTGGTAGATGTCGTCCATGGTGAAGGTGGCGGTGGGCCGGTAGTGCTGCCCGTTGCCCGTGCGCTCGACGGCGCCGTGGCGTGGAGGCTGCACCACCGTGAAAATGATGGACTCGGCCTGGCGCACGCAAGAGGGAATGAGGGGTGAAATAAAACCCGTTCACGCATTGGCCCGGCGGACTCACAGGATTGATTGTAATTTCAGAAATGGAACGCCCGTGAAATGCATTAACTTGTCTTTTAATGGCAGTAATTTTTCTTTATTTTCCTTTAATACTCAAATGAGCCTTAAAAAAAGAACCCCAAAAAGATGAATATCCTCTAAAAGCAGAGCTCAACATCCCTCACTTCTTTTCACTTCACTTCCTGCTTCCACACTAGGCTCTTAATCCTCTGATACTACCTAACACTAAAATATCATGGTGTCATGGTACTGAATTTACAGCTCTATTTTTTTCACATTGAACAAAAGCCATTTTTATTGTTAAACAAAATATTGAATATTTGATACATAAAGAAATGTGTATAAGTGAATGAATAAAAATATTAATCAGCATTCATCTTGTTTTTTTTTAATTGTTCTTAGCAAATCACAGTGCCCCATCACTGACAGGTAACCACTTTTCAAGTCAAAAAACCCCATCGTATCCTCCATGCATGCTAAATGGGTAAAAAGATCAAATAAAATAAAAAACAAAACAGTGATTGCCTTGTAATTATACTCAAAGAGGTGGCTTGTTGAGTCAACTTTGCAAGCGCTAGTGATACCATATCACTAGTCCTATTATTGTCAAACTGCCCCGCATTTCCACGAATGTCCACTGTGAGGCACTACAGACTTTGATAAGACTTTGAAAAAGAAAAAGGCACGCCTCATGACTCAATTGCTAATAGGTCATCCAATCTTCTCCCAGAAGTGACAACATCATTAACGCTCAGTGTAGTTATTGTCACATCCTCTATTAATAGAAAGACTTCCACCTTATTCCCCATGCATGCAAAGAAAGTAAAAAAAAAAAAAAAAAAAAAAGCAGCCTATCATACTGTGCCTCGTTTAAACGCCTCCTTTGTTACATTAAGCCAAAAAGAAAAGCACTCATTACCGGTGACAGACAGTATTAGCGGTTATTGAAACCTTGAGGATTTTTTTCACACATCCCCAAAGAGATGCGTCACTAACCTCGGTGTCAGCGTCGGTGGCCTTCAGCTCAAACTCAGTGATGGTTTTTCTCACACCCTCCTGAACGCGCATACCAGGAACGTGGAGAAGGGGAAGCGAATCATCCACCGGTCTGAGGGTGATGTAGAAGGTCTGCGCCACCTGGACACCACCACAACGTGAAATTTAACATTTAACGATCTAGAGGAAAATCATTTGAGACCACATTACATGTTAAGAATTTTTTTTAAGGCCTTAATATGACACCATTTATTTCATTGTAACACCATACACTTGAAATACAAATAGATTTTAAAATTATATATATATATATATATATATACTAACTTTTTACTACCTAAAAATATTGTTAAATTTCACTCTTTTTCTTATAGCTGACTTTATTTTCAGAGTTTTAATTACTTTTAACTGCCAACTTAATACGTTTTTGTAGGGTCAAGACGATGCCATGTAATCATTAGCATTGTTTTTCAAATATTATGCTAGTGTCTGAAAATGGCTAGCAATGATTGTTAAATGAGAAATTGTCCAAATCCTTGGAATTTCAGCTTCTCACCGATAAATATTCTTAATTTTCTGTTGTCTTCCATGGTAAAAGCTTTGTGCTGAATCAAAGTGGAAAATTTGCTTTTACTTTGATACTAATGACCAAGATTTTTGCCTATTTCTTGACACTATGTGGACCACGTTAACTGAAAGACAGCAATATTTTTTCTGTACTGTTAATTTGAAACAACCTCGTATTTTCCAATAAAGTGAGGGTGAATTGAAAAATAATGATTTAAAAAAAGGGAAACAATTAATTGAGAAAATAATTGAAGGATTGATTGATTATTACTTACACCAGGAATTTCTTTTACCCATTTTTTTTTTTTTTTAATTTTTTAAAAATGATGTACATAAGTATCTGAAATTATATGTCTGGCCTTATCAAGATGTATAAATACATCATCTAGAAACTGATTGAGTTAAATGTATTATTTTTAATGACATAAAAAATACTAATACTTTGTAAAACTAAATTTTAATTATTATTTACAAGTTGTTTATTACCCTTCAATACTACACAAATTTAATTGACTATCACCTTTTGACATCCTTATTTGCTTTTTAGATACGATTTAATAATTATTTAAATATTTATAAAACATTATTATTTTGTAACTTTGACTGTTAATATTACATTTCAGTTTTATAAATTTGAGCCCATTCAGTGCCATCCAGGTAAAAAGGGATCGTTGCAGTCGAGAGCCGTCATTGGCAGTGAATGAGTTCTTCAGTCAACCGCAGTGAATGAATGAAGATTATTTTCTTCACAATATGGACTGACAACCATTTTGTTCCTTTTCATAGACAGAACAAAAGAAGAAAAAGATTTGTGGTCACCTCGTTGGTGCCGTCCGACACGGTGAAGGAGAATTGGTCGGCGTGCTTTTCTTCTTGACTGGTGTGAACATACTGGATGCTGCGGGACGCCAGGTCGGCCTGTGTGAAACTATCGATTCGAACGCCTGCAAGACGAAGAAAAAGAAAATGTTGTTGGGTGTGATCAGTGTTCAGACGCTACACAATCTGGATCTGGAAAACTGTTCAAAAGAGGAATTGGAAACAAAAAAAAAGTTTGAATTTTCCCCCAAAAACTTAAAAGCTGAAGACAACTTGCAAGTTTGGTATCTTAGCCAGATACCTAAAGTCAAACGAGCATTTCACAGGTCACATAAACATAATTTTTAATTGCTGAACCGCAAATGGACCCTGACCCATAGTTTGGACACACAAGATCTAGCCTCAGAATAAAAACACTGCAACAGAACTTACGTATGTTTAAATTGATTTGATTTTTTTGAAATTATGTGGACAATATTCACTTTTCGCTCAGAAACAGGTGTTGTTCTTAAAAAAACCTACAGTATGTTCTCCTGATTTTAGGCAGACTCATGCTTGTATTGTAGATAAACACAATATTGTGCGGGTCCTGAAAGACCAGGAAAATTCTCTGGTTACCTTCGAATCCATTTGTTTTTGTTTTGTTGAATCCAAGCGTTAATATGACTTTTTTTTTCTCGCTTGCAATTGTTGCAAACCAATTGCCTTGTGCGTCCTCACCCTTTTACGCCTGTCATCCTTCATCATCGTAACGAGACAATAAACTCCCCTCCGACTAAAACGAACACGCTTTCTTATTAACGAGACAATTTGGAAAAATAATCATCGCTAATTGTGAGAGTAATGACGCCGCATCACTCTGCTATTTAGTCACAAGAGGCCACAAGAAGCATTACGCATTCTTCACAAATGGTAATGAGCTACAGCCGGGTACTGAAATTTGCTTTTAAGGAGCCGAGAGATACTTCGACATCAATTATGGTAGAGTTCTACCGAGGAGAGAAGACAAAGAATTCAGAGAGCTGTCCATTTCAACACCTTTCATTTTAAAAATAGGAGCACAAATTAAAACGATCAAGGCAGGACAGTTGAATTCTTGAAGCTTTGATCATCAGCTCGATTATCTACCGTTCTTAATTGTGTACCACTTTGAAAATGTCAAGAGAAGGCAGGAACTGGATGGATTTGTAATAACGCGAAGTGCAAAAGCCTGCGTCCAATTCTAAGGTCCAAGGAGAATTCTGTAATGTTGGTTTTCAACATTATTTATCAGTAGCGATTGTTATAAGAGAATGCCATTGGATTGAGCCTACCAGGGTTGGCAGCATGTTCCAAGTGTCCCAGGCCGGTCTGCTTGGTGACGCGGTAGAGCAGCTCGCCAGGTTCGCTGTCTTGGTCGCTGGCCGACAGCTGCAGCGTGGTCAGTTTCTTCACAGAGTTTTCGTCCAGGACCAGGCCTTTGTTGACCACCACTGATGGAGGCAGGCGGTCCTCTGCGGGGGAAGACGGAAGGACATTAAAGACGAAAACACAAAGTGTTCTTTCCAATCTGTCTGGTAATTGCGGTGCAGATTTGGTGGCAATGTTTGAAGGGCCCCAGAAGGTTACCAAATTATTTCGGAACCAGCTCTCAAAACGTTTTGGGGTGAAGGTGAAGTACAATATGTCAACTATTTTTTTCTTTATTTTTTCCATTGGTCTCTGTGCGGCCTGCAGACCATGATTGGGGACACTATTTTAAGACATGGATCCTTGAGACTCTTCATGGGTTAACTCATGATAGACAGGTCTACCAAGTTTCATGTTTTTGAGAGATATTGGCTTCGGAGGGCTGAGTTTTCAAATCATCCTGGGAGGCCCTACTGAGTTTGAGTAAATCGGAAAGAAATGAGAGGGAAAAGATAAATGTGGACTGACATAAGCTGCACAAAAGCGGGGAAGATGGATGCCAGCGAAGAGGGAAGACGCAGGCGGGAGACTCGCGGGGAGGCGGCGTGGCGGGAAGCGATACGACAGACGTGGAAGCGTCCAAGGAAGACCCAGCGAGAGAGGAACGATAAGAGGCAATCATTTCAAAGTAGGAATTTGAACTCAACCTACCGAGCACGCTGATGAAGAAGGACTGGTCGATGAGTTTGTTGCCTTGCGGGTCCACCAGGTTGAACTTGAATGATTGGCTGCCTCCCTTCTCACCTTTTTCGTGGCTGTACTGCACCAGTCCTGCAAAACCACAATAAACCAAAGTGTTGGAATGAAGACTAAAACGCTCGTCGATCTTTTAACAAACCTTTGTTGACATCTTCCTGTGTAAAACTGCGCACGGGCCCCTTGGTGGAAACTTTCTCGAGGCCTCCGCCACCGCTCAGCTGGACTTTGCCGCTCGGAGGATCTTTTGTCATGACGTATCGCAGCTTCAGACTGTCTGAGTCTATGTCAGTAGCCTTCAGGTTCTGTTCGGTAATCTTGGACGAAGAACCTGCAGGAAATAGAATACATCTTTTGATGTCCTAGAAATGGTTAACAAACGTTGACACCACGTAGGGCTGCGCAATTAATCAAATTTTAATCGCGATTACGATATTGGCTGCCACGATTAATTAAGGTTGATCATTGGCGACATTAATATTTAAAAAGAACTTTGTCATCCTACCACCAGGGGGCAATGTTTCCTACATGCGTGACAAAAGCTTCTGCTTTTCTCACCCTAATACAGTGGACTGCCCAGTTACAGCGTCCCTGGCGTACGTTTATATACTGCTTGATTAAAAAAAGGGCAATAAATAGATGTTTGACCAAACATGATGAATAATTGTGATTAATAATCATGATTTAAATTTTGACCAAAATGATAACGATCCTCACCAGCTGGCAGCTGAAGGCCTCTGTTTACGGTCATGCGTGGCCCCTCGCTGCGGGTGACGTCCATGGTGAAGCGCAAACGTCCTGTGGTGTGGGCGTGGACACCATCAGTGACACTGAAGGCCAACTCGTCCACACCGCCGCTGACCGTCTCAGGTGTATAGACCAGCAGACGGTCCAGGACGTCCTGGTAGGTGAAGGTGGACCCCTGCGCGAGGACGCGGCCGTTCTCCAGCGACTGCGAGTAGAACTGACGCCGACGGAGTTTACCTGAGGGGATAGGAAGAAAAGCTTTGAAAATGTGTGAAAAATGTCTTCGCGCTTCTTCCTGCAGTTCAAACTAAACCTGAAGACTGCTTTGAGATGTGTCTCTCTTTCTCCTTTGGCAAAGTCAAATAGAAACAAACTTGAACAAGCAGTTATTACCTGCCTTGTGCAACTGACTGCCCTGACCCAAAATTTCTCAGCATTGTCACAGCATGGTGGCAATAACAGAGCGCGAAAAAGGAACATTATCGTAATTCTTATTTTCATACTAAAATAAAAGCGGTTTCAATCATATTGTTCCTTTGTTGATGCTCAATCATGGAACGCAGGGTGGAAGTTGAATTTAGCTTCTGACATAGCACCACAACTGTTGCTGTTGTGCTTTGAATTTTCTTCAGATTGATACGTATGACTGAATGCAAAATTCTGTCACTGTGTGAAAACTGATGGCATCCTTTGCTGGTTTCTGGTTTTCCCGCGAGGAGAGCGGCCAGGAACCTACACCTCCTAAACGCTCCTTCCAGTTCAAATTCTGTTGGTCACTCTTTTATTCATTTGGGTTTGCCCTAGGTAAAAAAGTCATTGCTGCCCTGAAGGGTTGGAGGAGACATTTGGTAACAATATAAACAATCGGTTTATGTTTGTGAGGAATGCAATTCAGAGTCCATGCTGGTATCTTTTTCCTAAGGAACATCATTTTCGTTTTGCTTTTGTCCTTTGGTCGGGTCACGAAGACGTGAACCCGTTGGTCGGATCACGGGCCTCTTGCGGCTGCTTGGGACACGTCAATTCCTTTTCTTCACAACCAACAGTAACAAAAAACATTTTGTCTAATCTACCAATATACTGATCGTTTAACAAGCATACCATCTGATTGCATAACAAATATGGGATAACCTACATGCAATGATTCTAACACTGCTCGAAAAGGCACAGATGCACATTGTCCCAAAACTGTAATGCTGTATTTTTTTCTTATTTCAGGCAAGCACTTTTGTTTTCGCTGGTCTGGCTGTGGCAGGCAGGATTGAAAGGACAATTTCGCTGCGAAAACATAGTGTTTGGAGGTCAGCTAATTTGAGTGTGTGTCATGCTGTTTGCGTGTGTGTGTTTGAGAAATGGCTGCAGTCAGCTTGCAATGGATGCCTTATTTTCAACTTTGTGTGTATGTGCATTTCTTAGTTCCGCCTCAGTCATTTACTATCCACACCATGGAAGCTTCACAGCACATTAAAGTGGGTATTTGTGTGTTCTTGTTTTTGCTGTTGGTGGGGCTCGTATTCGAGGGTTTACCATCTTTGTGGGGACTTCTTGTCCTTGTGGGGACATTTTGGTGGGCCCCACTGGTCTAGATTTATTTTTGAAGGTTGGTTTTAGAATTTAGATTGAATTTAACTTTGATTTTGTGTGTGTGTGTGCGTGCGTGTGTGCGCGTGTGTGTGTGTGTGAGTGTACACCGGCAGATGTCCAAGTCTAACTTTAGAGGTGTTGTTTTACTAATCCAAGGGAAGTGAACAGAATGACAATTTCATTGAGTGGTATAAAAATACTATACATATGACAATAAAACTCTTGAATCTTGAATCTATTAAAAAGGCAATTTTAAAACAAAAAACTGACCTGTGTATTTTTAGAAATTGATTCTTGAGATTGTCCACTCATGATCGGCCTGCATACAATTTTGTTTTATTTCTCTGTTAAATGTGGTCAGGTGGCTGAATTTTCAAAACCTCCCCAAAAGGTTTGTCAACGTCTGCTGGAATATAGTCATCGTAAAATGGCTCTTTCAAACCAAATGGCAGACCTTTGTGTCTTTTCGAACACTGACAACAATTCTTAAGATTTTTGCAGGTCTACCGATGATAAACATGCATGCCATGGGTTCCTGCCAGTGTCCCTCAAGGTTCACTATTTTTCCGTAGGTGGGGTTTTGAGATTTTCTATGTATTTCTATGATTTTCTATGAAATGTATTCAGAAGATGCCAATTTGCGATTTTATTTGCGATTTCTTTTTCACTTGCGAAACCCAATGAGATCCTGTGGCGATTAAGGGCTATACAAATACATTTTCCAAAGTTTAAGTCATAACAATCGCTGGAAAACGGTCTTAAAATGCACATTTCAAAACCAAATGGCGAACTTATCTGTCATTTAGCGAATGACACATTTCCTAAACAGGACTCTTGAGTTTGTCTTCAGAACTGCCTGAAAATTATCCTAAAAAATATCCTAAAACGGCCGTTCCAAAGCACAATGGAAGAGTTCGGGTGTCTTTCTGAACATTGATGCTTGAGTGTTTTTATCAGTGTACTCATGATGGACATGCTGACCAAGTTAAATGAGTTTCAGGGGGCTTAATTAACATCCCCCTAAAATTGAATTAGCAATAGCATATCATTGTGACCCAATAGTGTCAAATGTGTTATGGTGCTGACCATAAGATGGCGTCCTGACGACGGTGAACAGAATCTCATTCTCAGGCGTGTCCTGGTCCAGGACGCTGAGGGACTCGTTGGTGACGACCACCCCGGAGTTCTCCTCTACGTGGATGCTGCTGACCGACACCAGAGGCTCGTTTTGCCGTTTGCCCTGTCGAGCGAGCGAAGGAGCCAGAGAGAGAGAGAGAGGACCGCATTAATTCATCTGGAAGGCTCGGACGTGGCGTTCATCAGCGGTGCCGACAGGCAGTGATCACTCGAACGTTAGTGGGAAGGTCACGCTTGACAACATGAATGAATGAAGGCACCTCTGCCAAGGCTTAAACATTTGTCACCGGCTGGAATCAATGAGTGGCTACCATCCACCTTCATTTGGGGTGCCAGGGAACAGAAAATTGCCAGAAACGCATGGTCGTAGACAACCACATTGAATCTCACTTGGCAGCCTCTGCATCAAAGTGCCAGATGGAATGGAACAGGACCGTTTACTGCAACAAATGAATGTATGCGCCAAGTCGACGTAGTCTGAGAAATTTAAGTACGTAAACTTGTAATGACTAGCAGATCCCTGTAGATGGGGGCATTGCATCACTTTGGATTTGAAATCAGCATAGTTTTTGAGTAGAAGACAAAGATTGGAAGGGGAACAATAGCTTCTTAGGGAGATAACAATGCCGAAAAGAGGACCATCTTAGGCACCTTAGATGTGAAAAGAGTACAGTATGTATATGCGTGGTATATCTGAATAAGGTGTGTGTGTGGTGTTGGTGAGATAAGAGTAAACAGTTTATTGAGTGAATGTTGAATGACGAGGAAAAAAGCCGCTGATGTTTAATTTGAGTCACGCACATTTTTAACTATATATCTGTGAACTAGGACCGGGCAATGAATTGGATTCGATTAATTCGTCTTTCTAAAAATCAATAATTTGAAAATGAGCTAAGTTGTGAAATTTGAGGGTTTGCACAATAGTTTACAATAGTTAACTACTTAATTATGTTGACGCACAAACTTTGAAGAAAAACTTATGAGCAACTCATTGTTGTACTTGCATATGTAAAGCTTGTTTTCTCTACTTTTTAGTCAGAAAGCAACCCATTTAGTCTGCTGCTGATTGCTAAAAAAACATGAAATACTTGAAACAAACTTCTACTGGTGAAAGACAAGAGTCGACACATCCTTTCAAAAAGTTTTGTCCTTCTATTGTCTCTGAACACAATACACACAACACAATCTTAAAATATCAGTTAGAATGTTCCAAATGTTCCATTTGTTTTGCTCCCTAAACTTTACTCTAAATCAGACCGCCATTGAACATAGTTTGGCAACTGATGTATACATAGACAATTCCGTTTTAAATCAGGTAACAGAATTACATCATCAGAAATATGTAAATAAAATTTGAAGCCAGCATAAGTTTTGTTGTGACATTCACATATTTTAAAATCTAAGGACAGGTCAAACTTCCTCTCATTACCTGGATGTCGATGTTGACGTTGAAGGCCTCTGTCTGGCTGTGTCCGTCGCTGACATAAAAGCTAAAGGTGTCCTGCTGCGCCGACTGGCCCGCACGCTGCACGTAGAAGATGTGGTCGGACATCAGGTCCTCCACGGAGAACGGCGTGCTGGGCGTGATGGATCGCGAACCTCCCACAGATCCGCCTGTTCAACAGAATTGTACATGTGGAAAGTACCCCCCAAAAAAGTATTATATAGGATGCATTTTCACTAAACCGGCCTGATATCTCCAAAACACAAAATCCAGATACTGATATATTTAAATTCTACACTTAATTCCCTTTAAAATTATATAAAAATTATATATACCGTATTTTATTTTATAAGGCGCACCCACAAACATACTTTCAAACTTTTTCAATCACAAAATAGTAATGATCAAAGTAATAACAATACAGTGATCCCCCCCCCCCTACTTTGCGGTTAATGGGGGGTGTCAACCCCCGCGAAGTCTGAAACCCGTGAAGTAGGGTATCACTTCCTAGATTTCTATGTATGCCCCAATATAGCCGCAGTAACTATAAACAGTCCTTTTTTTCCGTATTTTATTTCCTTTCTCCTATTATTCAACATTAGATTATCCTTATTAGCATTATTAACATTATTGTATATTCATTAAATAACTAATATTACTTAGTTTGTTGAGAATTTGTTCTCAGGACTGGTTATCTGCACCAAGACTGCGGGGAAAGAGTACGCAAGTCATCACGTTGAACTCCACATTTATTTTGGCTTATGTATGGTGTATCATGTAGTATCTGTTGAATAATAAATCAACAACAATGTTAAAGTCAGTCAACTGACATATAAACACTTAATCTATGAATTTACTGTATTTTTAGCCGACATTAGCGGGTTAGCAACAACTAACAACAACTACTAAGTATAAAGTGCAACCTCTACACAAACGAACACATAAACACAATAAACGCTCATCGCTTACTAAACATGGGCAGTAGCGTGCCTTATCAACATAAATGATAATAAACATATAAATATGAGCTTACGTTGTCATTCACTACGTCACCGTAACGAGCCGAATGACGCACAGAGAACTTAAACAGGAAACGGAAATGCAACGCGACCCGACAAATTAAACGCATGCATTTCAAAATAAGATTAAAAACGTCACGAACTCTGACGCTTGAAGAATTCTTAACATAGTTATTAACTAATATTACTTCATTATTTGATGAATACAGTACTGTATAATGTATTTTTTTGCTTTTTTTCAATTTTTTTACATTTTTGCACATTTTTTAAAGGATTTTTTATTTTGAAATATTTTTAATTTTTCCTGGAAAAACCTGCAAAGTACTGAGACCGCGATATCTGAGACCGTGAGGTAGGAGGGATCACTGTAATGACTCAAGTAATAACTCTAAACTCTCAATAGCATAATAACTCAATGTCAATATAAGCAACCTTATTCAACTGTAAACACACAAAAGAAACAGGTCAAGCTTACTTTTATCAGTTCATTCCCCATCTACGAATCCCAATCTCAATTTCGATTCATATATAAGGCGCACCTGATTATAAGGCGCACCATCAGCTTTTCATAAAAATTAAGGCTTATAGGTGCGCATTATAGTGCGGAAATACGGTAATATAAGGAGGTAGCTCAAACACAGATGAAGTTAAACTTGGGATGTTGCCAAGGTAAAAAACACATTTAATGTTTTGGCGCATTCATCTTTTTCAAATGCCCACAGCAACCAGTACTTTAGGAGAAAGATGACCCAAAACGACTCAACCCCAAAATGACTTTTCCGTGAGGCTTACAATTCATTCCTGAAGCATAATTGTTGGATTCTGTTTGATATCGTGCTGGAGGGTCGCATCACGGTGTTTCTGACTTATATTATTGGCTTTGTCCATTTATCTAACTCATTTGTGAAATGACGTTTGAGACGAGGGAGTCCGGAGCATTCTATGGCAACTTCAAAGGGACGCCTTCGCTAGCTTGTCGGATGAAAAAACTCCTTAGCAAAGGTGCACATCAACTAGTAATCACTTATTTTCATATATTTTGATTGCAATTTGAACTTTTTGGCTGCTGGAAAATTAAAAGTCGACACATTAAGGTGCTTACTTTTTTATAAATCCAAAAAGGGACATTTCTGAGGAAAATTAATATTTTTGTCATGAACTCAAAACTGATACAACCGGCATAGTCTTGGTTTCATTAAAACATGTCATATCTAATCAAATAAATATTGAAGGAGGTAACTACATATTGAACTGTTTTATTGAACAAACTGAAAATGAAATACGTCATGGCAATTTCATGATTTATTACATTTCCGCAAGCAAAACATTTCACTCAATTGAGTTCTTTTTACACAGTTCGTCAATATTCTTTATTCTTGTTTTTGTTGTTCCTTTGCAGATCTATCAGTGTCAACTATCTCCTTGGTTATCTCAATCAAAACAAATGATCAGATTTCAAACGTGGAAGCAAAAATCTCCAACATCATCACTGACTTGGAGTGGTAACGCGAGGGGCAAGTGGAACGATTTGGAGAGGGATTTTATCACTTGTCATAAAGTAAGGAAACATTTTCATGTTGTCAGACAAAATCGGCCAATCAGAAGGATTGCTTTTCCACAATTGTGTGTTTGTAAGAGAATCGGAGAATGAAAGTGTTTTTTTGTTTGAGTCCACTTCAATGCGAATCCTCTGCAGTTTCACTGGCGGATTCCAGGATCCGAACGGGGCAAAAGACTTTGTGTATTTCTGATCATGACGTGCAATTCTAAATCCATTCAATTCACTTGGCAAAAAAGGGTCCCCCCACGCCACCCCAAGTCTCCAGTCACTGTTGTCTCCCACCTCAACATCCCAGGTGTGTGTCCCCGAGGTCAAAGCAGAACCCAGCACACAATTGCATTCGGACCTCGCCGGATTCTTTGGAAACGACTGTCTTTTTCCAAAGCTCACGCCGGTCAGATCTTCAGACAGGCTGAGTCCTGGATCGGCCGTGTTTGGGTCCAGAATAACAGGACTGTAGTAGACCATCTCTTTCATTCGTTCCCACACGCTGAACTTCAGGTTGCCCACATGTTTGGCTTCGTCCAGCAGAGCTCCTGCCAGGGGTTCGGGCTTGTCAGGGAGCTTCCGGATTCTGCTCATCGCAGTCTTGAAGTTCTTTATGAAGGAAACGGGGTCTGAGGTCAGCTGCTCCTCTGTGCTTCTGATAGCGTCTGACAGAGTGACTATGTCTCTGCCGAGAGCCTTGATCTTCTCCTTCGTCCTCTGAGTCTTCTTCTGCATTTCGTCCATCAGAGCAGACAACCTGGCCTCCTCTTCAACCTTCAGGAAGTGATGAAGCTCCTCGAAATCCTTTTTAATCTTGCTTTCCACCTGCTCCATCTGATCCTTGAAGTACAGCGTTTGATCATTGCAGTTGTCTCTTTTTTCCTTGTAATCTTTTAATCTTTCCTTTGCATTGTGCAGACCTTCCTGGAGTTCCTCTTTGTGGCTTTTGACAACTTCATAGATGGAGCAGAACTTGTGCCCAAAGTGGAGTTTCGTTTGTTTGCAGATGAGGCACACAAGCTCCTGGTGGTCCAAACAGAAGAGCTTCAGTTTCTCCTTGTGCAAGCTGCAGATGTCCTTGGACTCCTCCGAGGCTTGCGAAAAGATCTCCTCGTGCAAGCTGCGGCTGTCCTCGGACTCCTCTGAGACTTGTGAATAGGACTCACAAACATGCCTCAGGGCCAAGTTCATAGGCAGGTCCATTGAATTCATCTCTGTCCTACACATTGGACATGTTGGATGTCCTTTCTGCTCCCACCACTGCTGCACGCACGCACGACAGAAGCTGTGACTACACTTCAAAATGACAGGATCTTTAAAGAGGTCCAAACAGGATGGACATTGGAGATTGTCCCCAACTCTTGCAGCCATGTTCCATGTGAAGACGCAGATTCGGTCTACAAGCTTCAAACGTTCACCCTGGGGAGCGCCTCAGTGCATCTGCCTCAGTCACAAGTGAACGGATCGTTTGGTGTGTAAATATTCCCCAGGGTCACTTCCTGGAGCTATGCTTCAATCGATGACATTTGGACTTGTTGTGAACAAACTTTAATGCCTTTATTATCGTAGAAATGTGATGTTACAGGTGCCAAAGTGCAAAACTAAACAAGATAACGGTTGGTGAGAGGAGTGGCGTGTCAAAGTGGGAGTTTGTCACAAATTTCAAGCTGACATATGTCCGAATGCCCATCTTATTTTTTTGCTACAAATTGTGATTCATGACACTGCTAATTTCTGACATGTTCCCAAATACATACTTTAACATGCTAAATTGCACTTCCTGCTCGCTTGAAATGGACTGGTATTTTTTCTGATCCGGTTGGTCAAACATTGATGGAATGCTTATCATAGAATATTATAGGTGCAATCTGCCTTGAACAATAAACCAGCAGTGAAGGGAGTATCAGGTCACACAGTTGTATATTTATACAGTAGCATCATCTTAAAAAAATATTTTTTTTGTTTCGATACAGATGGTGCGAAACAGGACCATTTTCTAAAAGTTACTTTTTCAATGATGCTAACTAATTAATAGTCAAAATCTATGGTGGTAAATACTATTAAAGTAATTTAAGAGCTCATTGTGACACACACACATGCTCATATATATATATATATATATATATATATATATATATATATATATATATATATATATATATATATACACAAACACACACACACACACATATGTACTGTATTTTCCACACTATATGGCGCACCGGATTATAAAGCGCAACCTCAATTAATGACATATTTTATGACATATAAACTTTTTCAGTCACAAAATAGTAATACTCAAAGTAATAACAATAATAACTCAAATAATAACTCTAAACTCTCAATCGCATAATAACTCAATGTCAATAAGACCAGCCTTGTTCAATTGTAAACACACAAAAGAAACAGGTCAAGCTTACTTTATCAGTTCATTCCCCATCTACGAATCCCAATCGCAATATTGATCCATATATAAGGCGCACCTGATTATAAGGCGCACCATCAGCTTTTTTTAAAAAAAAATGAAGGCTTTTAGGTGTGCCTTATAGTGTCGAAAATACAGTGTGTATGTGTGTATATATATATATATATATATATATATATATATATATATATATATATATATATATATATATATATATATATATATATATATATATATATATATGTGTGTGTGTGTGTGTGTGTGTTTTTTTCCACTAATCCTTGTTTTCCGTCGTACTTTTTTTTTTTTTTACAAATATACTGTATTGCTTGCTCCAGATGCAATTTTATCAGATACTCCAGTGCCGGATTCTGTTGCAGCATCTGACAGCCAGAATGATGGCAGCCTTCATGCATCACTTGGCAGGAAAACAGACGCAGCGAGGTGTCGGGTGTCTTGTTTTGACACCAGGTGATGTTAAACAGGAACGTGTCACGTTGCACTTCCATCATCGTTTGACTCTGAGAGGGTGAGCGAGAGAAGTCTCTTATCTAAAGAGGAACCTACATGGATTTTCAATCAGGACCACTGTGGCGTTAAGGGAAGCCAACTGGAGAGGGGAACATGATGGGGGTTTTGAGGCCTTTGTATTAAAAAAAAAAAAAAAAGTGGAAAACAGGGAATAGTGGCATGCATAATGGCGAGCCACATTTTGCTTGTATGGTCAACTAATAAATGCAATTCAAACAAAACCCCAAATTGGTTCTAAAATGCCTGATTATATATATATATATATATATATATATATATATATATATATATATATATATATATATATATATATATATATATATATATATATATATATATATATATATATATTATCTATGTAAATGTGTGTGAGTTTGAAACTATTTTTCAGGGCTCCATTTGTGGTGAATTTTCAAAACTTTTGAACGACCACTGAAAATGATTCGATTGAACCTAAAATGGCTCCTTCAAAGTAAAATTGCAGATGCCCAGTCATCACACCTGACATGTTGTGCGAGCTTACCCCAGTGCCGTTTCTCCAATTTTATCTAACATATTTTCTTTTGACTCTTAGCCTGCCTTTGACAAATTCCATGTACGGTAATGCAATCTTTCCTCGGTGACCGACTGCTTCACATTCAAACTAATGTCACATATTTTTCTCCGACATTATTTTTGCGGACGACAGAAAAGCATTGAGGGAAAAATGAGCGACTGCGCCTTATGATGTCGCCATGACAGATGAAAGCCAATGGCAAACACCGAGATGGAGGCGGAGGATTCAATATTGCATCGTATTTCTAATGAAACATATCGTGCATCATTGTGACTGCCGTAAATTGTGACAAAATTCAAGTAAATCATTATCGTTACCGAACTGACTCATTTTACATTGTGTCGTATCAGACGGTATTTGGTGTGAATCTTATATCATAATGTGAGTGAATCGTATCACAAATGGAGTCACTTGTGTCATATTTTTTGAATACTGGATTAGATTGTTTTAGATTAGATGACGTGTCATTGCATCATAATTGAAGCAAATCTTCATAAATCAAGTGAATTTGAGTGAACCTCATCAAAACGCTACTGAATTATATCATGCTGTAATGTGAGTGGCATAAATAATGCCACCAAGACGGATTTGGTGAGATAAAGGTGGTGGCATTCTAACCTTGCTTGGTGTTTTCTACGAATCCATACTTGGGGGGACTGACGAGCCAAACCAGAAGGTTCTTTCCGGGCGTGTCCAGGTCGGATATGATGATGTGATTGGTTGACAGCAGCACTCGACCTCCTTCCTGGACCTTCACGATTGACAACCATTACAAATAAATGAAGAGCTAGCATCTTTCTGAGTCTTGGCCAAAATGAAACATTTCACCAAAAATCATATACTGTATATTTCCTGAATACGCAGTAAAATCACTAAAAATGATTGTGATATAAAAATAATGATATGCGCATCCTAACCTTGATTCCGCTGCGCACGGTGACAGAAGGCAGCTGCCTGGCATTGGAGGTGATGGTGATGGTGCACATCTGGTTGTCAAGGCGATTGTTGTCACCGTCGTAGACGATAAAGTGGAAGATGTCCGTGACGGGCTGGTTCCCCGTCTCCAATGAAGTGATGTATCTGACAACACATTGAAATAAATGCCATCCATATTCTTAACGGAATTAACAAACATGTGGCGAGTGGACCGCAACTTGGATGCGGCTGTAGAATCCTCGTGTGGAATGGGTGTCAAAAAAGTTGACATTTTGCCTTAAAGTAACTGATTTCCCCATTGGGTCTCATGCTATGGACTCAAGGCCAACCAAATCATTTGTTGGCCTGCTCCCAAAACAAAAGTTCTCTGGATCAGTGTATCAGAATTCAGTCAGTGATGTCATGATCTCATTGAATCATACTGTGATATGAATCGAATAAATCAGATTGTGTCACATATTGCACAGGTGTCAAACTCAAAGCACATATGCCAGATCCGGGCCGCTACATCATTTTATGTGGCCCTCAAAAGGAAATCGTGTCAATTTCCACGAGCCCTTGCTAAGCTCATTTCTAAAATTTTAACTTGTCATGCATAGTAAATAATACAATTGAGATTTTGCGATATACAGTGGGCCCCCGGGTTACGAACTTAATCCGTTCAGCGGCTACGCTCGTATCTCGAATTGCTCGTATAGCGGGCAATCCAAACCCATGTTAATTCGTGAGTGCGTGCAACGCGCGCAGAAGCCTTAGGTAAAATCATCACGCTGTATACATAAATTAATATTAAGTGACATAATCTACTGTACAGTTGCATTAAATAACAAATACAAAGGATAAATGACTTTTACCTTTGGAAAGACGTGACTTGTGCTGAGATAAGCAGAGATGAGCAGAGATGAATGCTCGAAGTCAATACGGTAAATCAGATATGCTATTGGTCTTACAGTGTCAAAGTAACTTTTTCAGTCAGGGTTTTCTCTACTTCCTTCCATCCCAACCAGCTGTGCCATCAAGCTAGATAAAGGCGTTCGGCCAATAGCATATCGGCACTTCTGTGATTGACGTGTGACACCGGCCAATAGCATCTCCGTGAGTGAGACCGGGTGACCTTAATCGACCAATAGCATATTGGCGTCTCCTTGAGTGACTGATAATTATTTGCACTTTTTTTTTAAACGGTTGGAATGTATTGACATCTTATTGATTAAAACACATTTAAATCTGTGACGATTTTTTGTCCTGCAATCGGCACACTTAATTTCATGTCAACTGTTTTTCCCGACGTGAATTGAGCACGGTGGAAGCGGAGAGGTGGTTGTGTGTGTTGCATTTACTAGGCAGCACACTTATGGCTTGTTCGAGCGTCAGTTCACCTTTGGTTACAACTCACAAAATTGCAACAATGACGCTGTCCCAATGCATATCGGGAGATCGCCGACTAACCTGACATGCAATCTTGTCTAGCAACCATTATATGGCGCTGTATCATCACCCGTAATAGGGTGCAGAGATTAACCTCTTGAGTTAATACGGCAACGCATATAGGCTATTGGTCTTACAGTGTTACAGTAACTCTTTCAGTCATGGTGCAAATCACGGAGATACTAAAACATCATCCTCTTATTTCTTCCTTTACCGCTGCTAGTAATTTTAGAAGCTATGTCTAACAGATAAAGTTTGCAAAGTCTTCAAAACATTCCGTTTTTCACTCATTTTGTCTACTTCCTTCCATCCTGTCCCATCAAGCTAGATAAAGGCGTTCGGCCAATATAGCATATCGGCATTTCTGTGATTGACGTGTGACGCCGGCCAATAGCATCTCCGTGAGTGAGACCGGGTGACCTTAATCGACCAATAGCATATTGGCGTCTCCTTGACTGACTGATAATTATTCGCACTTTTTTTTAAACGGTTGGAATGTATTGACAATTAATTAAAAAAAAAAACACACATTTAAACCAATGACAATTCTTTGTCCTGCAATCGGCACATTTAATTTCATGTCAGCTGTTTTTCCCTTTAGCTGTACAAACACTACACTTAAATGGTAATATATTTAGACACCGTGAGTGAGACAGTCAGTGTGAGATTGTAAGACCAATAGCGTTCACGTTACCGCCGTAAGTATCTATTAATGATTGTAGATGACGCAACTGCTGAATATATTGACGCAGTTAGGCGAGAACATTTCTACATACTCAATGGCTGGTTTGACGGAATGCTCGCAAGACGAGAGGTTTGCTCGTAAGCGGAGGACAAAATTCTCCCTGATCCACGCTCGTAAGGCGGAATGTTCGCAAATCAGGATGCTCGTAAGCAGGGGGCTGACTGTATTTTGGTTTGTTTTGTTGCAGTAACTTCAGGAATAAATCAACAAACTCTTGTCCATTACTTCTGATCAAAATCTATTTTAGAAAAAATTGATTGTTTTCCTCATCATATTGGCCCAATAAGGGAAATGGAGAAATACAGAGCTACAATTGCAGGTGTACAGTATTCACAGACAATAATTGAACGCGACGAGCTTAATGAATCCGCTCACAAGGAGCTGATGTCTGATTTCTGCCATTATTCACTAGGCCACGCCTCTTAAAAGCACACCCGAGTACAATTATATGTGCAATTATACGTTCAATTAATCTCTATGGAGAAAATTGATTCGCTTCATTCTTTGACTTGACTTTGACGCGGAATTTGAGTGAACCGTATAGCACTGGAGTGAATCTTGTCACATCATAAATGCATTCAGCTGTGTCGTTCCCCATTGAGAGTGCCTGAATCAGATCGTATTTTGCAGTAACTTCTATAATATCAGAGATAATTGGAGTGAATAACATCAAGTTGTAGTAAATTACTTTCAATGGAACGGGGAGTATATTAATTCGTATCTGGCATGTATTTGTTAGTGTATGTAGATGACTATTTAACGGACTTGCTGGCACAGAAAAACTTTATAAACTGATTGATCCATTCATTGACTCATTCATAGGGTTTCATTGTTTATGGCTGTAGTCTTAATTAATTGTGGATTAACAACGACAATGCTTTAATCCCCCGCAAAGCAAGAAGAGCATTAAATCCATACTGGTTCCATCATCTCTAATCCAATGTAAATCCTCGTGGAACAATTAGCTACTCTTGTTTTTCTTAGCCGCACATCTCATGCTATTGATGTCAATGTCGTCTCACGAGGACCTCCTGCTAGGGAAGCTCACACCGCCCATGTCGATGTAAACAGTCAGTGATCAAAACTGCACGATGAATTTATATTGTTTACTTTTAAAACGGGCGACGGTCTCACGAGATGAACAAATGTCAGATGAAAGACAAAAAAAACAAAAACAGTCTGTGGGTTCTGATTGGAAGACTGCCACTGACTGAAATGGAAAAGTTTTTATTTTGATTTAGTTCCTGAAATATCTTTTTCTTTGAGAAAAGTTTATATGATCCTTTGGCACACTTTGGTGTTTTTTAATTTTTTTATGTGGTGTGAATTGTAATAGTAAATGGACTTCTTGGACTGTATTGCATCGTTGTAACTGAAGTGAAGCACATTGTAATTAACGCAAATTACATCCTATCATATTTGGCAAGTCAGATGAATCACATTGTAAGAAGAGTCAATTATATCGCAGCGTATGTGACGTCAATTGACAGTTGAATTGAATTGTTTTGTTCTTAATGCATTATGCCAAGTTGGTCCAGGAATTTACATTCCACCCAAAGTTTAAATAACCCAAAGACAAATTGCAAAAAAACATGATGTTTCTGAGTAAATTTACTTGTCCTGAGACCAGGTCTGAAAACCCGAGAAAAGAATGCTTGAAATTGGTTTTCACAATTGGGGCGTTACTGATTCATCGGCTGGCCAATTAAATCGTCCAATGATGGCCATTGGTCAAAAATAATCTGCAAAGAGGCTGATATTTGCTGATTAAACTTTTTGTTTCCCCATCATTTATGACAGTTGTATACAAGAGACAGTAGTGTCATTATTTACACATACATCTATAGCACAACCTTAAAGGGACAATGTGTAAGATTTAGACGGTTTTTCATTACAGACAACAGGAGGTGCTGCATTTACCATTCTAGGCTAGGGAATAAATTGAATTAATTTGATTAAATCATTTAAAAAACAGTAGTTATTAAAAATAGCCAAATTGTCAAATCAAAGATTTGCAAAAGTGCCAGAATGTTGAATGGTTGGTTTACAAGGCAAGTTTACAATAGTTACTAACTACTCAATGAATGTTGATGTATTAAAACTGATTTAAATTCAGTTTATATTATTGTTGTGTGAACATTTTGCACAGGATTTTACTTATTGTCATAAATAGGGGATGAACGTATAAGAAGTGAATTGTATTTGAACATACTCGGAGCGGAGCAAATCGTATTTGGCATGTATTGTATTGAATCGTATCACAGTGTAAGTACCGTATTTTCCGCACTATAAGGCGCACCCTCAATTCATGACATATTTTAAAACCTTTTCCATACATAAGGTGCAGCGGATTATAAGGCGCACCCTCAATTAGTAACTTATTTTAAAACTTTTTCAATCACAATATAGTAATACTCAAAGTAATAACAATAATAACTCAAATAATAACTCTAAACTCTCAATAGCATCATAACTCAATGTCAATATGACCAACCTTGTTCAACTGTAAACACACAAAGGAAACAGGTCAAGTTCATTCCCCATCTATGAATCCTAATCTCAATATTGATCCATATATAAGGCACACCAGCTTTTTAAAAAACTTAAGAATTTTAGGTGTGCCTTATAGTGCAGAAAATACGGTATATTGTATCATGTTGCATAGTAATTGGTGTGAACTGCATGACGACATGGTGACTGTTTACGTGTTTTGGCTAGCTGTTTAAAGCCAACCTGATGGCTCCGCGATTGATGTCGTCCATCGAGAAAGTGGAGTATTCCCTTAGTTCCTGCGGCTCGCGCTGATCCTGAGTCCTGCTCAGGACGCCGTACATCGGCACCGACACAAGCTGAATGCGGATCTGCTCGTCCGGCGACGAGTCGTCCTACCACAAAGAAATGCAGAGAGATCACTCAGGTGGAAACACAACTTGTTTAATTAATATTTCATAATCTTAACTCTGTCAATGCCACCTATTTTCTAGCGCTGTCGCCATTGTATACTTGTATAGAATCAATTATTTTCGACTATTCCCTCCAATAATCTAAAACAAAAAAAACTATTCTTTCTCATTAGAGTTTCTTTCTATCAAATATTGATGTTTATTTTGTATTGTTTAGCAATAAAAAAAAACAATAAACACAGTTAGGGTAGATTACAAGAGTGATGCATGTTGTACTCAGTTCAGTTTTTGAAAAGGTAACATATCATCAGATTAATGACTGTCCAGAGGCAGAAATTTGAAGATTTCAATTGTTTCAATTTAAACAACGGCTGTAAATTACTCCCCAATTATTAAAATGGTTGTTGATTTTATGGTAATTGCTAACAGCTCTTCTATTTTCAGACTCTCCTCCGCCCTAATAGTAAATAAAAACCTCCGCTAATAAGTACCTAGGATTAAATTTCTAGACTCTGCAAACACATATAAATACATCTTTGGGATTGAATGAGTTCATTTGAAAACATACAAAGATACAAGATTATAAATTTGTATTGGGAAAAATGAAAAACTTATATAAATAAAAATACAGAAAATAAAACTTCAAATTGTTGAAAATTATAATTTCATTAAAAAACTATTCAATGAATGTCATTTTTATGATTAATGTTCCGATTTGAAAAATAAAATACCCGTTGAATTCAGCAAAGACATTTGTACTGCCAATGAAAGCTGAATTCTGTAATCATCCAAAACATGTAGATGGTTCTAAACCAGATTATTACAATGTCAGCAGCGTAAATATGGCATGATTATAATATTGTTATGGTTGATGTTCATGCAATATAACTCACCGTGTAGGCCAGATGTGAACGTCTGAGGACCGTACTACTCCTCTTGCCCACCTCCAGGGAAAGTGTGGCATCGTGGTCTCTCTGTGGCCCGTGTCCACCGGCCCCGCCGCCTCCGCCGTCGCCCAGCACCACCACCTGGACGGCGACGGTGGCCATTGAGATGCCGTCGCTGACCGAGATGGTGAAGACGTCGTCGAGGCGGGAGAGGCCGGCGTGGCGGTAAAGCAGCGAGTTGCGTGTCACGTCGGCGAAGGTGAAGATATCGCCTGGTTGAGAGGACAAAGTGGGTGAGCGCTTCCTGTTTGGTAGTGGAGGGCCGTAATTGAGTACAGATACTCATTCTACAGTGGACCCTCGGGTTACGGCTTCCCTGTCTTACGTTTTTTTCGCGTTACGAAGTGAAATACAAAATTTTTTTGTCCTATCTTTACGGCATTTTCCCCGATTTTTGGCATCAACAACTGTCATGACCTGTAGGGTTGGCTGTGCTTATGTTGTTTTGCCTCCCTCTTCAGGTGTTTTTAGGTAATTACTCTGATTTTTTTGGTTGCGTTAAAATGCTTGCGCGCAGGGCTTATTTCATGTTGTCATCAAGCTACGGATTCTGGCATCACTAAGATGCTGGTCAGCGTCATTAAAATGCCGATATGCTAACGATTTGATCTCGTGCTTACACTATTGTATTTATTGTGGATTTTAGCACTTAATTCAAACTTAAGATGGTTAGCCATGGGTCCTAAGATTGCCTGTGGTGTTAAAAGTAGAAGTAAGAAGATGATTAGTATGGAAACGAAGATAATCAAGCGATACAGTACAAAGGAGGCTATGCTAGGCTACCCTTCTAGGGATTGTGGCCATAAGTAGGTCAAGTAAAGGTCACTCATAGGTCAATAAAATTTCATTTTTACTTTAAATATGTTTCATTTATGATGTTTTTTAATTGTATACATGTATATTATATAAAAGTAGCACTTACTATACTATTTTGTGACCAAATTTTTTAATGTGTCTAAATTAAGCTTTTTAACTAATCAATATAGCCCTGTAGCAGTGAGAAGCAAAATGAAGCTCCTCAAGTCAATTCAACAAAGTAACTTACCACAAAAATGCCACACGGTGGCAGCAAAACACAATTTTTGTCAAAATTGAGCTCTTCAATAGAGTTGTGGAACTGAGATGCCCTACATGACGTCAAAGCCCTACTTTTTTCAAAATAAAGTTCCTCAACTTACTTCAACAAACTACCTTGGCAAAAAGATGATTCAAATGGTTGCAACACATTATTTTTGTCTAAATATACCTCTTCAATAGAGTCCTGCGGAAATGAGACTTGAAGATGCTCTTCTACTCTAGTGTCTAAATTAAGCTTTTGAACTCACTTAAATTGAGTCGTGTGCCAACGAGAAGCAAAATCAAGCACCTCAATTCAAGTCAACTTTGTGATACTGAGATGCCACAATGATATTAAAGCAATACTTTTGTCAAAATGAAGCTCCTAACGCACTTGTAGTACCTTGGCACATAGAAGCCACAAGGTAGCAGCAAAGCACTTATTTGTTACAAAATTGACACAAAATTAGATTAACGCACTACTTTTGTCAAAATGAAGCTCCTCACCTCTCTTTAACATAGTTCCAGTTCCTAAGAAAAAGCAGTGGTTATTGTTTGTTTTTAAAAAAGCTCATCAACTAAATTTAAAATGTTTCTTTGCCATCAAGATGCCACAAGATGACGGCAAAGCACTATTTGCTGTTCTGATGAATCTCCTCAACTCATTTCAACCAAGTTCCTTACCACAGTAATTTTGTCTAAATGATGCTCCACAGCTCATTTTAGCAAAGTTTCTTTCGGTCCCTTTTTTTTTTTTTTTTTTGTGAGTAGCATAGGTTGGAGAGTGTGAGGTTTTCTGATGTGATTAATGTCTGCACAGGGGACGCGGTACTCACCGTTAGTCATCCTGACGTGAGCTCCGCCCTGGCTTTTCAGCAGCTCCCCGTGGACCGGAGCCTCCACCAGCTCGAACTCCAATTCATCCGGGGACGTGTCGGCGTCGCTCACCGCCAGCTGCTGGCCGCCTGCAACCAACACCAATATGAAGTCGCGGACACGACAGAATTGAACTCCTCAATAAAATCGTGACAATATTTTGCACATTCACGGAGTAAATGCTAAGAGTGATAACGCGCTCAATGCGCCACATTGTTTTGATTGTCAAGGTTCTTAATATAATAATAAATAAATATCGGTATATAGCAAACAAATGAACACAGAAAACAAAAACTAATGAATAAAAACAACACTGTCATAGTTTATTTGAGTTCATCTTGATCCTAATTTTCAGTTTAAGTTTATTGTTTGTTCATTTTTTTTCAATTTAATTTGGCAATTTAATTTTGGATCGAAATTTGCATTTTTTTTATGTATTTAAATATTTAGTTTACTGTTCATTTTGAAGTACATTTTCTATTTATTTGTAATCTAGTGTTATGATTATATTTTCTAAAATGTTTTATTCAATTTCAATTTATTTTTCCTGTAACTTTATTCGAACTCATATTTTTTCAAATTAATCAGATTTTAATGTTAATTCAGTATGAGTTTAATTTTTAATGAAATTCTTTGAATGTTAATGTCTAATCCATTTTTGTTCCGATGATTAATAACACATTCCTTTATTTTCATTTTATTTTATGGTTTGGCTGTTTTTATTTTAATTTTATATATTTATCAATTATATTTTTACTGTACTGTTATTTAATGTGTTACTATTATTGTTGAGTTTGAAGTACATTTTCCATTTATTTGTAAATCAGTGTATGATGTGATTTTTTATTTTTAAATGTTTTATTCAATGTCTATATTTATTTTCCATGTGACTTTTTTTAATCAAACCTCATATCTTTTAATTAATCAGTTTTTAATGTTAATTCAGTATGGGTTTAATCTTTAATTCAATTCTTTAAATATTAATGTCTAATCCATTGTTGTTTATTCATTTGATTAATTTCAACATTCCTCTATTTTTCATTCTATTTTACGTTTTCATGTGAATTTTATGTATTTATCGATTATATTTTTTTTACTGTACTGTATGATTAAACTTACTTTAATTGTTAATTATTTTGTAGTTCATGTTTAATTTTTGACCCAATTTAGAAATTTTCAGTACTTCTTAATGTAATTTAATCCCCATAATTCCCTCATAATTTTATTGTTATTTTTAGTTGATCATCTTTTTATTCATTTTTAATTGATTGTTTGATGGAACTCTTGCTTTTGATTTCAAAAGGGACGTTTCCTTTTAAGGTTTTGCTTCTATGACAAAATTGTGTCTTTGCTACATTTCCATCCAAAAGAATTACGGGTACTCCTTTCCAAACGAAGTTACGATTCAAAAGGCAAACATTTCACACGTAAAAAGCGTTCCTTACCCACGGCGGCCTGCCCGCCCATGCTAACTTCCAGGAAGGGGTCCAGAACCTGGAACATGGGCGGCTGCTGGTGGTTGGACAGCAGCAGGATGGCAAAGTCTAACTCTGGAGTTGTGTGCTCGCCATCAGACACTTGACATACACATGCGCAAACACACAAACACACACGCGAAAAAATTAATCAACCTCCATCAAAGCCCCATTTGATCAAGCTGTGTCCTTGTGAAATTCGGTTAAATGAGATTTGTATTTTATGGGGAGTCATCAAACTTTGCTGACATTCGACTGAAAACAAAATTATTTAAAGTCTACGCTCATCCATCTGTCTAGGACACGTGGTTTGAATTCCATCAAGGTATCCTGGAAATGCTTAAAATGCCTAACACATTTCATTTTGCTGAATGAATCTAGCTTAGGGGGCTGCATTATCAAACAAATCGAAGAAGTCTTTGTCCAGGGGAAAATGGTTGACTTATGCTGTTTTTTGGGTATGAGAAAAATGACTACCAAATTTCAAGTTGTGTGAAACTGGAAATGGGGAACGAATTATTAAAAAAAAAAAAATGCAGAAAATACCCATTTAGAATTTCTTTGGATCAATCCTTCAGAAAAGATGCCTTGAAGTGAAGGAAAATAAAAAGTAAAAAGTGGCAAAATTGGTAAAATATGAAATTCAAAGCAGGGAGAGTAGGGAAAAGCCAAAGGATGAGTGATAGAGGCAGCAGGTGGATCTCGATTTGATTTAAGTCAAAATATTTACCAGTGAAGTAGACACTCAATGACTCTGGCAGACCTGCAGGAAATCATGAAAAAAATACTGAGAAATATCTTTATCTTCACTCATCTCTACTGTACACACACACACACACACATATATATATACATATATATATATATATATATATATATATATATATATATACATACATATATATATATATATATATATGTATATATACATATATATATATATATATATATATATATATATACATATATATATATATATATATATATATACATATATGTATATATATATATATATATATATATATATATATATATATATATATATATACATATATATATATATATATATATATATATATATATATACATATATATACATATATATATATATATATATATATATATATACACATATATACATATATATATATATACATATATATACATATATGTATATATATATATATATATATATATATATATATATATATATATATATATATATGTATATATATGTATATATATGTATATATATATATATATATACACATATATGTATATATGTATATATATATATATATATATATATATATATATATATATATATATATATATATATATATATATACATATATATATACATATATATATATATATATATATATATATATATATATATATATATATATATGTATTGTGTGTACAGTATTTATAAAATAACAAGAAATCTGTGTGCAAGGTGCATCCCTAATTCATTAGGAGCTTATTTTTTTTAAAAGGATTCCATTTTGAAAAGTCTGACATTATTAACATTTGCCTTGCAATATACTCCACCTTTCGTAGCCCAGCATTAGCATTTCAAGAGGCAGATGAAAGGCCAATAAGCTGGTGAAAACGTGGAACCTCCGACAGTGAATATCCCACAAAATATTTGCGAGGATGGAAATGAATATTAATGAGGGTATTTAACACCCACACAATAAAATGTAAGAGCTACATTTAAAAATCTGCCAAAATAATCATGGTTGTTTTTAATAGCAGGTTCTGAACATTAACACAATCAAAAAAAAATTTGCCCTTTCAAACTAAACGCCACCATACTGATACCCATTTTTCAAAATAATTTAAAGCAGCAAAAAAATGAATGTGTATGGTTTCCTACCGATGAAGGAGTACTGGTAGAGTTCTTGCAGGTGCGAAGGAGCCTGAGGGGGCCTGTATATGATTTTACCATTGTCCACGTCCGCCTGCGTGAAATGTCTGACCGGCGTGTACGGCCTGTCACGGTGTTCGATGGCACCTGGTGACCAAGGGGGGGAAAGTGAGATTACAGTTTATACTGAAAGGAAATAATATGTGTAATGGCGTGTGTGTGAGAGAGACCTTGCCCGGCCGGTAGGGGTTTGGTGATGTTGTAGATGAGACGATCACTGGCGGTCTCTGAGTCAACGAAGGAAAGAGCCGAGGGCGTTATCTCTGTCACGCGATCCTCGAGGGCCTGTTTCCACACACACGCGCACAAAATTGGAATTACAGCCTACAAGGTTCAAATTGGTGGCAATCGGACCAAATCGCTTGGAATGACCAAAAACGGTAGACTTTCTGTGGCTTTTCGAGAATCTCAAGACTATGTTTTTTTTTTGATGAGTCTACCCATGATGGAAAGCCATTAATGAAAAATGAAGTCACGTCTCGCCTCACCGTAATTTGAAGATCGCAATCCGGGTGGAGCTGAGGAAATCCGGGGATTTGCGGTAAGACTCCGATAGTGAATGTCTGAGGTTCACTTTGCGTGGCGGCAGCTGCTTCTGCAGACACCTGAGGGGATGAACAAAAACATACGTTGCAGAATAAAATACCGTGATTCCCCAAATACGACACTTTTTTTTCCCCAAATATTAAGAAAAGTATGGGCTTGTCCTTCCTTTAACATATAACTTAAAATGATGATTTTTTTTTTCCTCAGCTAAATAAGCCGAGTTTAGACGTACAGACGTGGATTTTTATATCAGCCATATTCTAACTTACAATACTGTAATTACCGTAACGGGACAAGCTAGAGGTTGGATATCAGTTGGCTGTTAGCACCTAGTGCCCGTTGGTGCTAACAGCAGCTCATGTTAGCTGAGGTTGTTGCGGCATTATTTTCAATAAAAGAAGCGAGCAGACTGAACCAACGTTCGAGTCCACCCTTGTTCACATGCAGGAATATCACTAAAACAGAGAAGATAATGTAAAGGTTATGAATATGATATCTCCAGATTCAATTAAGAGTGGCATGATATGGAGCTGTGTGCACTGGTTAGAGAACACGGAAAGGTATTCCGTTTTACTCGTTTATTAATTGTAGTCTTCTAGAATATACACACAATCATGAACTTAATAGAAGACAGATGGTGACCAACTCCAGGTATTTATGGCAAAATGAACTTGAGTTGTATCTCGAGGAAAAGGTAAAACAACTGCTTGGAGCACATTCAACACTACGCTGGCGTGGCGTTCACTGACCGTTCACAATGTGGGATATCTGGAACAAAATTGACTTGACACGCAACAAATATATAATTGACAAATATGAACACAGGAAAATATGAAGAATTTAGGAAGACTAGATTTATTCTGTTTTGCTATAGTTTTTGCACTGTCGCCAAACTGTTAGTTCGTCTTACATAAGAAATACCAAAATTTGACCCTAAAATTAAGGGTGTGTCCTATATACAGGGGCGTCCTATGTTTGCGGAATCACGGTTTTTACCACAAATAGAGTAATCCAAAATTTCTTATCAGAGTACTAGGGTTTTATACCTGAAGAAAATGATGCTAAAATAGTGGCACATATGACTGCTAACAAGCTATGCTGTGCAGCTAACATAAGTGTATGCATTTTGTGAAACTATTCCATTTTTTTATTAGGAATATATCTCAGCTGTTCTAAAAAACTTACTCTAGCTCTTGTATTTACATTTGCACATTTAATAGTGAATTTTGTTGCAGACTGCTCAGTAGAAAGGAAACATTTTGAAAACTTTGAAAACTCCCTAGTATCGAAATGCATTCGATGAAAAGATCAAAAGAATTGGTCAAATACTGCACGAGGGTTTAATTGTGGGTCTTTTAACACATCTTTGTAGGTGTATTGATGATGACGAAGCTACCAAATTGAAGTCTTACAAAACACTATCCGCTCCTAATTTAATGGCTGAATTGTTTGGATTCACTTGGATGGACACGGATGCAAATGGATGGAAACGTGGGAGTTTTTTGTACTACAGCAGGCCATAGGAAAAAAAAAAAACAACATTTTGAGTGGAAACTTGCGGGTGCATTCATCTAATTAAGACACCTTAATAACTCTTGTCGACAGTGTCGAGCATGATCATCTTTGCGAGGATGAAATTGATTGTTTTGGATGGATGGCTGTTTATCGACTCCTGCGGTGTATTTCTAAATCATTCCATTTAAGGGGGAAAAAAAAAAAAAAAAAAAACTCGCTTTAATCACCCTCGCTTTGAAGCGCAGGCGAGGCTTCCAGGAATTTGACGGCGTCAAAATGAAGAGACACTTGAGATTTGTCGTTTGAATGGCGGCGGCAAGTAATTAAAATCAATTTGCGGCGATAGACGGAGCCAAAAACGAGTATTGGCAGACGCTTGATTAGATAGAGCCGAGAAGCATTTTTGGCTGCTTTGTCATGACAATGAAGAGACTGGCTGGAATACCGTTAGTGCCAGTTTATAATGTGGATACAGTCCAGAACCAAGGTGGGTCTGGAATATATCTCCCCTGAAAAAATGGTGCTTCAATGGAAAAACACACTTTCTAACCACAATGTGAACCTATCTGAACATAACTCCAAAATTGTAAATATAAAATGTAGACAAAATCTAAAACGGAACTGATAAGAGCCATATGCTACAAAAATCCTAGCTAGTAGTAATACCTAAGGTTTGTTAAGTAGAATTTTGATTTTCGATGCAATAGCTTTCACTGAATTCGGTTTTAGACTCCTTCCAGCTAAGATTTGTCCCAGTTTTCAGATATCCATTTTATTTGATTTTTTGTACAGTTATACTGTAAATAGTCCACACCAAACTCCATGCCCACATTGACTCGGTTGTATTGACGATAAAAACACCAAAGTTTCTCAATATCAAAAGACAGTTGGAATATTAAAAAATGAAAAGAAGAAACCTGGAATAGCATGTAGTATAAAATAAAATACTTATTTTCTAGCAAATGCTTAGGTAATATTCTTCTGTTTTATTCAGAGCAGAAACAAATTGGTTAGCAATGCTAGTTAGCTAGTTCTTCCTCAGCAATGAGCCTGTAATATTTATTTAACCAGTAGTAAACATGCTAACTGGTAGAAGGTTAAAAACTTACCTGAAAATAAACAGTTAGCAATGCTAGTCAGCTAGTTATCTGTCTCAGGATGAGTGTGTAGTATTCATTTCACCAGTTGTAGACATGCTAACTCTAGTATCAGACTGAAAAAGATAGTACTATTGAAATATAAACCTTTATTACTATAGACCCAATTAACAGATTTCAAGTTGAATAAAACAGAATATTGTGTACAGTCTACTCAAAACTTTGTACAACAGTAGTTGTGAAAGCTGTTTAATTCCAAGTTTGGCCTTTGATGTTTACTGGCGCTGTGGCACAAGCAACAGACAGAGCCGATCGAGTACACGTATTTCCCAGTTGTGCCACTGTTACGAATATATAGTTAAGACAAGATTTGGCTAACAGATGCGCCTATGTGGGGGCCATGTTGGCAGGCCAATGTTCCCTGTCACAGGCAATGCATGGGCATAAGTAGTAGCTAGGTTGGCAGGAGAGACGATCCCATCTGAGACAAAGGAAAGAAAGGATATTTGTCTAGCGTCCATTTGGTACTGCGCCACAGAGACAGATTTTTTTTTCTTGTAGTGGAACATATACATCCTGATTGAGAATCATTTAAGATAGCTTGCCGCCCAGCCACCACATGAAAAAAAAACAACAACAAAAAACAAATGTAGCGAGACCACAAGTCCATTCTGACGTTTTTTCTGACCTGGAAGCGGAAGGAGTCGGCCGGCGTTCCGCTGCCAAAATGTCGGTACCACACGGTGCCGTCGTCTACGTCCTGCTGGGTGAACGAGGTGGTAGCGGTAAAGCCTCGGTCGTCCGTCAGGGACGGGTTCCAGCCTTCGGGCGGACCGTCGGCAGGCATGGACACCAGCACAACTTCACCTGGATGCAGAAAGGGTGCCAACTGTGTTCCATATTAAAAATCTATTAACTTTTATATCGCAGTTAACCATCCATTCACCCTTTGGGTCAAATTGAGCTGCTTGTTAAGCCTAAAATCAAAATGACAGCAATTTTGTTATCGTTTTTGTTTTGATGAATACATTTTTTTTAAGTCTTTCAATAATTATTATTCTATAGGACTGAAGAGGCAGCGGGTCAGATTGACCCATAAACATTTTTGATTAAAAAATATACAGGAAGGAGTACTTTTATGTAACTACAACATTATGACAAACAATAACTGTCACATCCATGTTCCTGATGTCTTATCCTGTCTAGAGATTAGGGGGCGGAGCCATCAGCCGCACACCTGTAGCTCGTCTTAATCAGGGGACAACTTAGGTGCGGCTGAAGCAGGAGGATGTCGCCGGGTTATTGCTTTATGCGGCCTTCCAGTGCCCGAGCCTATCTCCAGTTCCTCGTTACCTCGTATTTTATCTGCCTGAGTATTTCTGTTGATACATTTCTTACCTTCTTCCTGCCTTTTTGAACTAGTCATTAAAGTTGTTACTTGGTGTTGTTTGGCGACGTCCTCCTGCTGGTTTGTTACATGCACTTTTGCATTGTCTCTTTCATTTGCACTTTGAGTCCAGTTTCCACCGCTGTGTTGTACTTTGATGAATTAGTGTTACTTCAATCTTATATCTTTTTTTTCCCCTTATCAATTTGACCCGCAATGTAACGGTTGAGTTTCAAAAGCTTTGAACATATGATATACGATACTGACATTATGTCAAACATTTCTGTTTCATTCAATCATGATGAACAGCAATAACGTTCATGGGTCAGTCGGACCCACAAAATAAGGGAAATGTTGGAATGCCTATCTTTAATGTTGTATTATGACATATTTAATGTCTGCATAGCATATTGCCCAAAATCATTCGGTTCGGGTCAGTTTGACCCGAAACACAACACAATGCTTTAAACGTCTATAAATTTCTGCTTTAGCATATTTATATCATATTTAGTGTGTATGCACTCCCAATACAGCACACAGTGTGTGTATATATATATATATATATATATATATATATATATATATATATATATATATATATATATTCTTTTTATTTTTTTTACCATATTTTGGCTGTCCGTCAGCGTCCAGTATGGTGTAAACGACGTCATCTGGGCTGACCCCTTTATAGTGCGCCTGCAGGTGTTTGCTGCTGAGCCTCACCATGCCGCCCCCTTTCACCCACGTCACCGGGACGGACCGCAGCTCAGGTGAATCATCTCCCTTAAAGAAGCACACACAATCACATCGAGGTTTTGAACACATACAGTACTTTTTGGTTTGCCCCCAGAACTCTCCAAATGGTCCAGATGGTTGGGGTATAAAAAATAAATAAATCAAAAGTTGAACCTTCTGGTATTGTGCTAGTGAATATAGGCTAGCATATGGCACGGGCTGACATGTTGTCACATGGAATGTTCATGAAACGAATGAGAAGGAACAACTTTAAGCCAATCAGGAGGCAGCTGGAATTTAAAACACCACTTACGGTTTTCAAGTAAGTTACGTTTGGCAAATAGGGTTAGGGCTTCAATTTAGAATGTCAACAAGAAAAGTACGAAGCAAAGATTAACTTGTCAAATTAGAAAAGCGTTTCAATGGGGGTAAAGGTTTCAAGGAAACGCTAGGGTTTCAAGTGATAGCTTTAATCTTGGGTTGTTTTTTTAAAGGAAAGACATTTCCAGATATCAATTTTAGGCAAAGTTTGGGGTTTCAAGACAAGAGTAAGATTTTCACATGAAGGTTAGTGCTTGAAATTTGGTTTTTATTCGTAATTTAACAAGGATTATGTTTCAATGAAAGGTTATGGGTTTTAATTTCTGATTTCAACAAAGTTAGTGTTGAAGGGAAAAGAGGATTCAAGAATGGTTTAGCTTTTAACTGTAACTCTCAGTTTTGGTTTAACTGCAAATTTTAATCAATTAGCTGTCACAATGTCATTTACAGTCATTTCAAACCGCATTCCAATTCCAATTTTGGGTCTGAATTGATAGCTTGCACTGTATAAATTAGGGATCGGGTGAGAAACTCAACACCATTTTCGCTCGTAAATAATATATTAGATTAGGGTGAGAAGAGCAGAGGCTTTTGTCAAGCAAATGTGGGAAATATTGCCCCCTGGTGATAGAATGACAAAGTGCTTGACAATAAGGGGATTTGCGGTAAGACTCCGATAGTGAATGTCTGATTTTCCAATCAGGAAGTTTCTAGAGGTCTTGAAAGATTTGCTTAAAATTACTGTTTTAAGCACAGGATGGGGTTTCAACATACACAAAGGTTTCAAACCAGGGTTCAGACAAATGTTAAGTTTTAAAGACATACGTTTTTGGGACAGGGTTATGGTAAAAATTTAAGGTTGGAGGTCTGGGATAGGGTTTGAAAATGATGGTTTCAAAATAGGGTGTCAAGACAGTGTTTGTTTTTCAAATTATGGTTGGAAATATAGGTTAGGCTTTCCTACCTTGTGACTAATGCGGACTTGAAGCAGAACATTCTGGTAGCTGTGTCCGTCGTTGACCTGCAGCACCAGGTGGTCCTGCGCCTCCCGCGACCCATCGTGTACGTACTGCACGCGTTCACGAGCAAGCTCCTCCAGCTTGAAGCGGCTCAGCGATCGGTCGCCGTGCACGCGCGTCAGCCGGCCGTGGCGAGGAGCCTCCAGAAGCATCAGCAGGACGTCCGCCGGGTTGTCGGGGTCGTCCACCAGAAGGGTGGACTTGGTGATGGTCTGAGCCTCGCCGGGACCCTCCACGGACAGGGGTGATAACACCAGTACCCTTGGAGGCTGCAAGTCACAAACAGGACGCCGGGGGAAGATTATTTCACACAACGGGGAAACAAGTTTCCACTTTTCTGTGTATGGCGTCACTTATTCATACTTTCTTGAGTATCGGAAATTTAACAAAAAAAACAAGGCACTAAAAGGTTCGAGAATCTGAGTCAAACGTTTGAGTCCACCCTTTTTTGAGCGACACCCCAATCCGCACTGTGCAGACAGGGCTTACTCGTTGTTATGGTCATGTATTTGTCAATTTGTCCTTTTAATTTATGTATTACCTTCATCATATGGGGTCTTAACTTGATGCTTGTCACTGGTTTGTTCCTTGATCTATAAGTCGCTATGATCCTTTAGTTTGCTGACGTCTGGCAGTAGGTCTAAATTCCCAGCAACACATCAGAATGTCAGGCCATCTTCCTAGTTTCTAGTTTCCGAGTCTAGTTTTCTGTATCTAGCTATTGCTATTAAATACGTTGGATTTTTTGTGTATAAATAATTTCGACTTTTCCAATTCTGTGTAGTCTGTTTCTGGATCAAAACCTTGGTCCTGATGTAGCCCCGTTTTCTTAGTAGTACCTAGTGTTTTCTGATGTTCTTTCTTCTAGTTATCCCCGATGCTTTATTCTTGCTATTTGCGAGGATTCCTCCTGCTGATTTGCAACCGCTTTCCCCTGCTGTTTATGAGTCATTTACACAGTAGTGTAAAAGTTCCTTAAATCCTGGCTGAGCTCCAGCGGGTGGCAGCGGTGACAGCTTGAGCAAAAGGTTCACGCAGAGAAGAACAAGCTGGCGCCACAGAGGACAATGATCACACACAAGCACACAAAAAATGTTGTCTAACTGAGACACTAAACAAAGCTGGAAGACAGTGAAGGTCCGGTGACAAATTTCCTCACTTTGGAGCAATTATCTCCAGCAGACAGACAAGCGAACCCCCAGGCGACCACCCAAATCCCGACTTGTCTTCCCACTGCAGCAAAACAAAGAGTGTGGCGATGTCTGTGCCTGTGTGTGTGTGCAAAGACACACTAACTCACAAAAAGGCAAACAAGTAAATCTTCTCCCGAGGCAAACAAACACTCAATGCAGGAGGCTTGACCTTGTCTTGCAGAGCTCCAGGTAAGTGAGGGGAGGAGGAGTTGATGTTTGGGGAAGAGCCGTCATCGGCCCTCATGGGGGTGCAAAATCCTTCCCGTGCGTGCCGCCGGCTTCCCGGGATGTTTGTTTTTCTTTGCTTTCAAGCTGTGAGGTCTTTGAAAGCGCTGCAGGAGGACTGATTTACAACCACATTTTGGGCACTTTCGGCTTGAGACAACTCACTCCTAATCAGGACACATGCAGTGTCGTTTATACACTTAATGTATAAGCTCCCAAATTAACAAGCCTAATATACTCAAATGTGAAATAGATTTTGCCTTTGGGAATGCTATTAATTTCGTTTCGTCATCTACCACGCACAAAAAAAAAAACAAAAGCCTGTGGGCGCTTACACTGCGCAACTGGAATCCAACTGTTTACTGCCGTCGAGAGGAATTTTCAGTAGAAGAGGTTCTTGTCTCACTCAGCTTTGTAAACCATTGAAATGACTAAAAGATCCCTCGAGTTCAGCTCAGCACAGCTTTTGAGTAGAAGACAAAGATTAGGCAGTGAATCATGCCTTGGCACGTCATTTGCAAAGGAGAGAAATGCCAACACTTTGGAACTTGACTATGTACAGACAACTGACACTTGAACAAGAGACTGGTGTCAGGCCAAAACGAACTCTTTTTATTTTTAACAAATTTATACTATCGGTCATTACAGGTGCAGCTATATCAATTTTACAATTTATTGACTAATATAAGATGTAGAAAAAAAAAGCTGTAATTTTTGAATGCCAAACTAGAAAAGCAGTTCCATTAAGTATAACCCAAGAATGGGTAAAAAAAAAAACAAAAAAAAAAACAGATGCAATATTTGTGTCAAGTCAACATAATGTTTTGAGTTGTTTTACACAAAAGAACCCCAAGAATAGGTCTTTTCATATGAGAAAACCTCAGAAATTGTGTGATTTTGCAGAGCACAGAAGGTTGAGTCAAATTAACCCAGATATTGGTTTTGTCTTTTCAAGAAACATAATCGGGTTATTTTTGACCCAAATGTTAGAAGGCATGTCAAGAAGACAACGACAGCAAAGAAACATTCTTACACTGTGGAAAGTACAAAGGCATATATGGCTTGAAGGTAGTGTATAACTGACATTTGGAGAGAGTCACATATTCATTAAAAAAATGATCCAACAATTAGAAATAAGATATGGCAACCCATAATTGTATATTTTGCTATGGAAAAAGAAAAAATAGGCATTAACATTCAGCATCAAACCCTAAAGTGAGTTACTTATCAGTTTCTTAGCTTTAGATCTGTAAATATATTATTTTGCTGCGAAAAGCCCTTTCATATTCTTGTTTTTGTTTAATACCTTCCAAAAGCAATAAAAGAAATGTTAAAGTAATGATCTTGCCTGACCTGTTCTTTCTACAAACACAAAAAACATGATCAAAAACCGGTGTTTTTGGCAAAACTAATCCATGTTCTATTGCTGATTAAAAAATAGAAAAGGGTGCACATAAACCTTTTTTACTGGTGAAAGACAGTCTGTCCTTTTTCTTTTTTCAAAGGTTTGGTACATACAATGCTGTATATTGCCACAGATCATTACATTCTGGGGTCTTTAGAGATGACTCTAGATGCTCTGAAAAGCTAGCAGTGAAATACCACTTGATTGATTTTGACGAAATTAAAGGATGTAACTCTTTCAGTGCTATTGGACAGGGAAACCTCTAGAGGGCCAGTATTTTTAGCATTTTCACTCACATCTCAAGGCCAACACAATATTGTGTACTTAGTATCATATGAAAGATTGACTTCCATTCTTCAGTTACACTTGCATGTCGGTAATAGCTGTGTTATAAGTGTAGAAACACTGCCATCCGCCTGTCTGAGTTTGCACTACAGTGCTCAATTGCCTTATATTAATCAAGCATTAGTCAAGGGTGTCAGCTACTGCTGCATAGAAAGAATATTTGATGATAATTTTATTTGTTATTGATATTACTGTTCTAAAAGATGAGAATTCTCGTCCATGGCACTGAATGTTAAATTAAACCTTTCCTTATGACCCAAAAAAAAGGTACTTACTGAGCTTTTTTTAGATCCTAGTTGATCTGTGGAAGCACAAGTTCTCTAAAAGTTTCTCGTAGCTGAGTACATTTCCTGTACCTTAAGAAGAAAGGATGTTGCTTGGTTATCAGCTTCTGAGATCTTTTTATTTCTGGGTGCACTAAAATGGCTGCTGGCAGAGTTTCCAATGAAGATTTCAATCAAGCCTTTCTTCTTTTTCTGCCCTCTTGTTGTGTTGTAGGCGGCAGCGCAACGTGATCACAAAGTGCATTTCGCTTCTTTCCCCATGTATTGTATCCATATATCTTGGCTCTGGCCCAAGAAAAGCTTCATGAAACGGTGACCCTCATCACACGGGATGATTCGCATCCTGGAAGGGGCCGGCCTGCATTTACATGCTAAGCGAAAGCGTTGACTCCACAACCTTTGGCTTTTTGTTGCTGTGGTTGTCAGTGATGAAAATATCAATAATATGAAGGCTGATAACCTTCCTCCCGTGGAAAGTGAAGGTTGCATCAGCTTTTGTGATGTGAGGCGCAAGAAGCGCTTGCAATACTCCACTGAGGGTAAACACGCAAAGAGAAATTCCAAAGGAGGCAATAGGCACTCGTGGGAATGCTGTTGGAAAGGCTCAATTTCCTTGCTGTATTAATTTAGGGATGGGGGGGAAACTAGCATTTTCCGGGGTGTGTGGTAAATAAGGTAGGAACCATGTTTGTGGGGTATCAGGAAAAAAATGCCTGCGATAGAGCCGAATAATTACTTTTTCAAATTTGTCATTTTAAAAATTGAACATTTGCCAATTCGCAAAATGGAGATGTCATAAATGTTTACAACAGTTACTGAATACTTATTGTGACATTTAACCCTTTCACGGTATTTTGTCAAATCCAGTGATCTTTATATCAAAGGGAGTGCATTGAAAGATGACAGTAGGGAGCAAGAATTTCAAATGTCAAAAGTTCGATATGGCACGACCACTTAGTTGTCAGAGTGCCAGGAATGTGCCATCTCTTGGCTAAATACTGTGGGAATTATGTGGAAAACAATTGGGCCAAAAATTGTCAAAATCCTGCTCAAGGGTTAGGCAAATTATGCACAAGATAGGGACACTTGTATTGTTTTTGAAAAAGCTATGAATAAGATTATGTTATATTTGATAATAATAATAATAAAAATAATAAGTACACATTATTTCTGTCTGAATATTTTCCACAGAATGCACCTTTATAAATGAATCCAACAAATAAATTATTGTTCGTATATTCAATTAAAATCGATTAAAATCACGATCGTCAAAAATCACTCAAATTTACTTTTGGGCCTAGTCGCTCAGTCCTATTTCTAATGGGATTTTTTTCCTTCATTTTTTTACAATAGCGACTAGATTAACTAAAGGTGCACAGAACGTTTTGAGTGTGTGTCAGCGTCTCACCTGCATTGAGAGAGCTTGAACTTGAATTGTTTCCGCTTGAGACTTCAGCTGAGGGTCGGCCGCTCGCAAAGTGAATTCGCCAGTTCTACAGAGGATGTAGAGAAATACAACAATTCACCAATCACAAAATATACAAATTCTCTCAGTCAAATGATGAGAACATATTTAGATTTGACCAGTTCCAGTGAGAAGGGAAACATTGTTAGAGATAAAAAAAAAAACAATACACAAATTCACCAGTTTTAGTTTAGAAAAAAAAGCCAAAAATTCCAAAAATTCCTTTCACTTTCAGTGGTGTAACTCAAAAGGGTAATTTCACAAAATTACACAAAAATAAAGCAGTGTTGAGCCAATACACGTTTTGAGTTGATAAATTTCACAAGTATTTCCAAAATCGCTACTTATCAGGGTGACCTAAAATATTGTCAAGTTTGCTTAAGCATTAGGCATTGCGTTGTATAAAAGAGAAAACCATTTCCAACAATATTGTCGCTTCGGTCAATAATTTGTAAAAATCACATCGATATGTGTTAAATTGCCATCAGTTAAGATATTTAAAAAAATACAAAATTCAACAAAGTTTTCATAAAGTTTTGGCCCGTCACCAATTCTATGTGCATTATCTGAAGTATAGTTGTAAAAATATATTTCATTTTATTTGGAAAGAATTTTAGTTAGTTAGTCCAAAGACATGATTGCATCTCTGCTATCTGCGATTCCGTTTCACCTGTGAAGCCCTTGGCATTATGGTCTGAGAGACCAGTTAAAGCATTGTGAGACTTAATAATCCTTTCAGGTTTAGATAAAACTAGATTTTTTTTGTGTTTGAGAGCGAGTGGTTATCCTGGTTGGGCCAATAACCACTTGGTTTAAATTAAAATAATCTGTGCTTTCTTTAAAGACTGTACGGATGGACTCGGCCGCTGGTTCGGTACGCTTGCTTCTTTTATTGAAAATAGTGCCGTAACAACCTCAGCTAATATGAGCTTTGAGACTGCGGTGATTCAGGGCTATAAAAATAAACCAGATTTGACTTGAGGAAGAAGATACACAAATTTACCAGGTCAAGTGAGTACTAAAATAAACAAAACCTTCAGTTCTGACGAGAAGAGAAATACTGTTATGATGACAGAAAATATACAAATTCAACCTTGCTAGTTTAAAAAGAGAAATCGTCAACTGAAATACACAAAAACCTCAGTTCTATTGAGGAAAATTACAAACCATTTCCTAGTTCTAATAATATGGAATATTTTTTTAGTTGTGGTGAGAAAGTAGATAAACAAATTCCCCTGGGTCAAATAAGGAATAAAAACATGAACTCATGAGTCACTGGCTTAAATGAGGAAGAAAATACATGAATGCAACAATTGTAGTGATGAATTGATCAGTTGTAGCGAGGAGAAAAATACGTGACTTTTCCAGTCCTAATGAGCTTCTTAAAGTCGTAAGCATGAATTCATCTCACCTTGCTTTGTCCTTCTGGTGTTGAAAGTGTACTCGACCGCTTCCCAACTGCGCCCACGTGAAGGTGTCTTGCTCGCTCAGCTCTCGTTCCCCGGCCTCCTCCTCATCCTCCCGACCCCCTCGGAAGACGACCAGACGGCCGTTGGTGGGTCGCCGGACGAGCTGGACGACCAGCCCGTCCTGCGGGCTGTCCGAGTCCTTTGCTTGGATGAGGGTCGGGGTCAGCGGGACTGAACCCCCCAGAGGAACCTGTAAGGAACCGTTGATGTGGAGGGTGGGGGGGCTGCTGTTTGCTGAAAAACAAACAGTAGATAGAATGTTTATTTTCACAATTATTATGTGATCAATTCTACGATTATTTTAATCCACACCTCATGCATTTAAACTATATTACCAGTGCGGCTGAAATTCTAGGAATCCCACACGTTTTCATAGTCACAACCAAAACGTGAAACATGTTTCTCAACACAAATGTCACAATAATAAATACCAAGTTATGACAAAAGAATAACACGGTAAAAACAACACCCAGGTAAGTCTGTCAGGTTAGACCATGGGAAAGGGGGCAGACCTGCGGGGTGTGTTCAAAATGATAATTTAATCTGAAGATTAAAAAAAATTAAATAAATTTAAAACTTAGCACAAAAGATTTGAGTATAGGCTCAGGAAAACTCAGGAATCAAACTCACAATGACAACGAGGAACAGAGAGCAACAACCACATCACCTTCAACAATGAAGGTGTTCAACGAGACAACAAGGAGCACCTGGACAAGACACAATTGGAACAGGGAGCTGATAGGCCAACACAAGGGAAGCAGTTTAACAAAGACTGGTGGAAGCAATCACACCTTCAACAATGAAGGTGTTCAACGAGACAACAAGGAGCACCTGGACAAGACACAATTGGAACAGGGCGCTGATAGGCCAACACAAGGGAAGCAGGTTAACAAAGACTGGTGGACGCAATCACATTGACAGGACACTGACACAATCGGAACAGAAACATGAACTAACTAAGAATTTTTGCATGGTCCTCTACGTTTTATTGATATTCCTGTGTGTGTACGAGAATGGACTCGGACGTTGGTTCAGCATGCTTGCTTTTTTTTTATATTGAAAGTAGTGCTAGTAATAATAACTAATCGTAACCACCTCAGCTAATATGAGCAGCTGTTAGCTGCAACAAGCACTTCTGCCCTTTAGCTCGTTCCGTTAGGGTAATTATTGTAAGAAAGAAAACGGACGATATCAGAATGCACATCAGTGCATCAATACCTGGCTAACAAATCAATCTTCCTCAAATGGGCTTGAATTAAAAAAAAAAAATAATAATAAAATGACATAACAAATCTAAATCTTAAGTGACCTAAATTTTAAGTTACCGTTTACAGGACACACCCATACTTTTGGCCTCCATTTTGGGCAAGCAAAGTGTGCCTTATATTTTGGGAATTACGGGACATTATATTATTCCTTTTATGCTGCGACCCTCGTGAGGATAAGCGACTCTAGAAAATGCATGTTTCTTCTATTTTTGATTAAAAAAACAACAACAGCTAACTTCAAATAACCATGACGCATTCATCAGTCATGCACATAAAAAATTAGTGGCACAATTTGAAACGGAGGCGCTCGCAGCAGACGCTAACGCGGCAGTCTTCTCGTCAAAATAAAAGTAATGCGCTTTAATTTCAGCACTCTCTCAGTCAATCAATACATCTGATTTATGCTACGAAATGACAATGGCGGGGAAGTCATCCTGTGGCCTCTTCAGCTCTGTGTGGTTCTAATATTTATATATTGTGCATTTTCTTATTTATTGGTTTGGGTGGGTGGCGACTAAATATTGGCCACGCACTCCCCGTCGTTAACATTTTATGAGCAAGGTGATGTGCAATTTGTTTTTCTTGCTGACAGTGACAATGCTTTATTATTTGAAGCTACATACACACAAACACACACTGTAGGCCTAAGCTAACCTGCCCGTCAACATTTTTATTTATTTTTTCACATGACGTGTTGAGGTCGTTTGGGTAATTTACGGCAGCGCCTTGATTAAATTTGCATACGCTGCATCATGAGTAGCTAATGGTTTCCCATACGGGCGATTAATGTAAAGCCCAACAAATTTTAGATAGTATCAGAACAGATTGAAAAATAAAGTAAGACTAGTTTATTTTTTTTTCTGTACTTCTGTCTTTCATGTTGCGAGAGAAACCACAGGGAGCTTCGTTTGCGGGATGATTTATGACATGTTACGCAATGCAATTCTGCGGTAGAAAAGTACAATCTTTCACTGTCTGCTCAGGGAATGGTGAAAAATTGTCAGCCCGCGGCCTTTAAATAACACATCAGCTTTAGAACACACGTCTTTTCTTCCTTTCTTCAGAGGAGCGTTGATGGAAATATTCTCAATTTACATGACAGCGCATGATAGAGACGGATCATTTGTGCTTTTATTTTTTATTCAAAGACTAACTCCTACGACACACTTTTTTTTGTGGAAAATATCTCCACACGGAATGGTTTCGCTTAGCGACGTAAAATTTGGTAAGCTTCTCTATCACGAGGAGACTCGTAAAAAACCTCAGGAGACGATCTTTCAAAATACAGAAGAAGCCTGTCGTTTTGGTACAAAGCTTCCACTTAAGGGTACTTTTCACCCTTTACATTTTTTTTAAAGAGTTTGTGAAATATTACCTCCTGAAGACAGCTTAACTTGGCCAAATAAAATGTAGTTAGCATATTCCTCATAAGGGATAGCTTCACCAATAAAAAACACCAAGAACTAATAGTCTGTGATTTTGCTTTGAAGAGTGGCTCCTTCAAAGACAAACTTTTCAGAGGATTTTTGAAAATTTAGCCCTTGATGTAGTTTTACTTGGCATAAAAAAATTTGGAAAGGGCATATATCAAGAGCGGACCCACAAAAAAGATGCATAATGTACCATTTTGGTTTGTAAGACGGTTAACGATTTTACTTCAAGATGGTCTCCCTGAAAAGCTTTGAAAGTTCAGTCCTCCAGCTCGTTTGACTTACAGTAGGCATAGTCTACCCGTAGCCGGGGTTCTTGCAAACAGGCGGTAAACGTCCCCAGTTGACCCTACTCTCCGGATCTGCGTTTCCAGCTAGCAACCATAAGCAGTGCTCAACTTTTTGGTTTAAAAATGACGACAAATAAATGAGATCGAAGACTGTATAAAAAGTAGCAAACCGAAAAACAAACAAACAAATAAACTCGGTACAAAAAGACTTGAATATAGAAATCACAGGAATAGAACTCAAGAGCACAATGAGGAACTGAAAGCAGTATCGACATCAACATCAACGACCTAGCAAGAATGGAAAGAAACCAGGAAACTAAATACACTCAAAATTGATGAGACAACAAGGAATACCTGGACATGACACAACAGGTCATGGGAAGACATGAGGTAATGGGGCGCGGATGACCCCAGGGAAAACACTTTGTTTTGTGTCAATAAAATAAGAATTTTTATCTTTTTTGTTTTTGGCACTTTGATGCACTTGGTTATTTTTTTTCAGTTTTAGACTGAGCTGTAACCTGTATAAACACTGTAAAAAAATAAGTAACAGTTGTTGAAAGTTGATTTTGTTTTTGTTTTTTTGTTAATGTTAAAAAGGAGATAGGTTTAGGTATACTTATACAATTTTTATAAATAATAATCTTATTTAGCGTGTCAAGGGAGGGTCTCTTTCGCGGGGGGGTTCTTTGGCGCATAAAAGGGAAGCAGGTGGATGCGCTCAAACTAACACGACACTGACACAAGGGGAACAGAAATATGAACTTAATATTTTGAACAAGCCCCCCCCCCTCCAATTTACCAATAAACCCAGAACTCAAACAGACAAATAAAGGAGAGAACAAAACAAAAAAAAGAACAGAAAACCCTTACACCAACACCAACACAATGAATACCAACCAGAACAGAAGAAAGACAAGGCCTTAGCACCATGAAATTTGGTACACATGATCATCATGAGCAGAACCCCAAAAAAGTCTCAGGAAGCCATGTTGTACAAGACACTGTGAATCTGGTGTCTTTGCTTGAAGGCAACTTTTGAGATGTCAATTTTGGCCATGAATTCTTCAAAGACTAATTCGAATAGGTGTACACAAGCAACAACTTTGAATAGTATACATATAAAACAAGCATTGTTACCATGGCAGGTTCTGCTTTTTTGATGGGCGTAGTACCCGTGTCCACAGTCAGGGGTGCAATATCCCTCCATGAGGTAACTCTGCTGTCCGCAAGCTCGGCAACGTCCGACTCCGTCGCACAGCGCGCAGTCAGTGGAGCACGCTGAAGCAAAATGACAATGGCTTCATCGATATGTCAGGTCCGCAACTTGAGCAGGAAAAGTCTTACGTTGGCAGGTGTGCGAGTCGGCATCCAGGAAGTAGTTTCGGCCGCACCGGAGCACGCATTGACCACGCAGCGTGGCGTGAGGCGGTTGGCATCGCAAACATTGCCCGGGACCGATGCATTCCACGCAGGCGTCGTCGCAACCTGTAAACGGGAAGTGGCATTTGATTGCGGGAAGAACAACGATGCAATGAAGGAACAATCAGCAAAAAATGGTCAAATTTGACACCCATAATTCCACCCACAATAAATAGAAAAAAAAAGTTCTTTTTTTTTCCATTTTAGACTAACCTATAACCTGTTTAAACGCTGTAAAAAGTTAAAACAAAAACAGTTGTTTAAAGTTGATTTCTATTGCTTTTTTTTCTTTTGTTAATATTGAAAAGGATACAGTTTTAGAAATACTTCCACAGTTTTATAGATATTTTCTTTACAGTGGGGTGCGGAGTGGGGGGGTCTTTGCAAAATGTAATTGAGAAGCAAAAAAGCAAAACTAATAAAAAATAAATATAAACCTCCGTAAGAGTTTTGTTGGTGATTGACGTTCCCTTTGTTTTTGACCTTCTTTGCAGTCTAAAATTTGGAAATTAGACATAAACATCCACCCATTCATTTTCTAGTTGCTAATCCTAACTAGGGTCACTGGCTTGCTGGTGCCTATCCCAGTTGAATTCAGCCTTAGGCTGGGGACACCCTGAGCTGGTTGTCAGCCAATTGCAGGGCACACAGAGACAAACAACCTTTCACACACCTAATCACACCTAAGGGCAATTTAGTGTGTCCAATACACCTGCCATGCATATTTTTGGCGCGTGGGAGAAAGCCGGAGTGCGGGGAGAACAAGCAAACTCCACACAGGAAGGCGAGCTGGAATTGAACTCGTGTCTCTCAAGTGAGAAATTCAACTTGATTTCAAATGAAAAACAACCGCAATCACGCTTCAACTTGAGTTTAGCTTTGTTATTATTTTGGCTTCCTCCACGCAGCAAGCGGAGCACGGATGATGATGGATGCGGTTCGTGCACTTGCAAACTGACCGAGGCATCTGTCTCCATCCCGGTAGAATCCCGGCGGGCAACCGTGGGCGCAGACGCCGTCCCGCAGCACGTAGCCATCCATGCACTGCAGGCAGTCGCCGCGCAGGGGTCCTCGGCAAGCGTTGCAACTCCAGTCGCACTCTGCACAATCGAGTTTGCTTCGGGTTAGGGTCGAATGGCGAAAAACTCCACGCGTTTGTGACCAATCTTAGGAATTTTTTACTTTTGAAATGTTGTATTAAATAAAGAAAAAATGAAATGATTTGATGTGGAAAGTGTCGTATTTTTGGTGAATTTTGATGATTGTTCTTTGAGGTTTGTTTCATCATTACCGGTGCAGGTGCGAGTGGTGGTGTTGAGGTAGTACTGCTGGGCGCAGCTTTCGTACTGGCACTCGCCAAACAGAAGCACCTTGGCCGGGTCGCGACAGGAAGTGCAGGTGTCTGCACCTTCGCATGTCAGGCACTGCTGCTTGCACGCTGCCAGCAATGACAACAACACAAACAAAAATGAGAAGGGATGAACTTGCAAGATCATAATAAAGGTAAAATCTATACCTGTGTGTGTGTTTTTTTTTTGGATAAAGGTTTGTTTAAAAAAAAAGGAAATATTTGTATTTTTCTCCAAATAAATCCCTTGAGAAGTCAATTGTAACATTTGTAAAATTAAGTAATGCTACAAAAACACATGTCTTCAGAGAATTTTTTTTCAATAAAATGCGTCGTATTCCTGTCTGAATAAAACTGAGAAAAAAAAAATCAAAAATGTGTAATGTTACAAGAACAAAAATGTTTTCCTCTGAGAATTAATATAAAATAAAGCATTTATCTTATAACAAAAAATGTATATTTAAAAAAAAATTCAAGGAAAAAAAGTCATGTATTTCACAGAAAAGGCAGCTAGGTTGCAAGTTAGTTGGCTTTTTTTCTGATGAGATCTTTATATTTACGAGACAAAAAGTCAGAAATAAAAAATGAAGCATTTATCTTAGAACAAGACTATTTTAGAAAAAAACATTCTAGGAAAAAAGGTATGTATTTGTTTTTTCTGTATTTTTCATGTATTTGTTAGTTTTTTTCTGAGATGAGATTTTTTTTACTATGCAATACAAAAGTCTGAAAAGTCAGAAAAAAGACTAACCCAAGGCTATGCTAACGGTCTGATGGTTGAAATTTCAAAGACAAATTGTTGTTTGGTTTGGTTTGGTTGTTTTGACCGACCTTCGCAGACCCTGCGGCCGTTGTCGTAGTAACCCAGCGGGCACTGGGGTGCACACTCCCCAGAGGGCAGCAGGACGCTGGGGGCGTGACAAGAAGTACAAGCAAGAGGCCCCGCCCCATTGCACGCCTCACACGACAGGTGACATCCTAAAGAGAAAAAATGGATTTGGAAACCAGGAAACACTTCCTAATTGTACAATTTTCTTTCCTTTCAAAATAAAAGCCATTCAATTTTAGCAGCATATTATCTGAGAAAAGCAGAATTCTTTTGAGGAAGAGGAAATCCTATTTTAGTTAACAATGTGTCATTTGCCAGCAGTTCTTACGCATGCAGGCTCCATGCCAGCTGTAGTGGTCCTTTGGACAGCGGGGGACACAGTGGTCGCCTAGCAACAAGGCGCTCGCGCCGGGTCCTTTGCACCACAGGCAAATGCTGCCAACGCCTGTCTGGAGGTCGGCCGTGCAGCGCTGGCAATCAGGGCTGCAATCTGACAAACAAATCGCATCAGTCAAGCTGAACTGATTAGCAGTAAAATGAAGAATCGTTACAAAGGATCAGAACGTCAAACCTAACTAACCTGAGCTTCAAAGCAAAATTTGAAACACTAACCTGAGCTTGACACCCTTAATTTTTTGAACGATCCCAAGTTTAAAATCCCAACATCGATTTTGCTAGTTAGCAAGTTATCCAGCTAGCGATTTAGCGATAGGTGGATTTATCCAGCTAGCTATCTAGCTAGTGATTTAGCTAGATGGATAGATGGGAAGCTTGCTAGTTAGCTAGATGGACGGACAAAAACCTAAACTGAAAGTACGAAAAAAACAAATGTGATTAATTAACAGCCCAAAATTGCTGCGTTTAAAACAAATAACAAGTAGTCAATGTGACCAGAGGATAATGGAGTATGTGCGCATGTGCCACTGAAGTGTGAAGGTGGAGGCGGTGGTGAAATAATGACTGCTGTACTTTTATGACCCCACAAGGCATCTTTTATTAACTAACGCTTTGGCTGGACTTGACCCTGGGCCCCATCTCCCGACGCGCTAACGCAAGCGAGCGTGCCTCCGTAAATCTGCGCAGACACATCGCTTAACCGAGCGAGAACAGCGCGTGTCATCAGAAAGTGTAATTAAAAGTTGCCGCACACCCTCAGCCCCCCCCCTCCCCTCCGTTGATTCTCCTCGGATTGTTTTCCATCTTTGGCAAGTGGTCGTGACAGTTAAAAAGTCATTTCTTTGCTCAGCAAGGATGTAAACAACAGCAGCAGGGAGGAGCGCTAACATGACATTTTGATTTAACGCATGATTGTTTTTCGGAGGTGGTAAAAGGAGCTTCACAAACATCCTCGATTGCTTCAAAAGCATTAGCACTAAATAAATAAATTGCAGACTTAGCGCTAAACACGAAGACAACGAGCTAACCGAGGCATTGAGCCGTGGAGGCGTGGAGGAAGCGGCTCTCCTGGCAGCCGGTCCGGCAGTGGCCAGCTTGGAGGTCGGCCAGCCGCGGGCAGGAAGTGCAGTCGGCCTGGGAGGCGCCCGAGCACGTCTGGCAGGATGGGTGGCAAGCTGATGGAGTTACAAATGATCAACTTATCAAAACGATCCATAAATCATCAAAATACTGCATGAGGGTTCAAACCCAAAACTTAGGAACCACTGAAACTCTAACCAAGGCTTGAGATCATACTTTGAACCTTTGATGCATACTGTAAACCCCTGAGATCTAAGTTGAAAAAAATAGTAGAAAGAAAACCGTCTTGAGGCAAACATTCAAGAAGTTTATCAAGGATTTAAACCCCATTTGAAACCCGAACCACTGCTCCAAACTGTTCTTGTTTTGGAAGAAAGATTTCAAACCTCTAACCCGAAACCCAGATTTAAAATTTAAATGGTAACCCAATCTTTAAACCTTAATTAGGATCTGTGACAGATTAGAAACTCTTGAGTAAAAACCATAACTCTGGCTTGAAATGTGAAATGAAAATGCAAACCTTTGTTTGACATCACAAACTGGCTTTAAAACACCAATTTGGTATGCTCATCCTGGTTTCAAATTCTAATCTGAAACCCTGACTGGGCTTGAAACTGTAATTCCAAACATATAATTTGAAATCCAAACCCTGTCTCAAAAACCCAATTCAAAACTGTACCTAAGGCTTCAAATGATCATTTTCAAACCGTAGCCTTTTTTGAAAGCCTTATTTGAAAGCCTAAAATAAGTTTCAAACACCTACATAAAATGTCAACCATATGTAACCTAAACACAGCTTTGAAACCAAAACGTAAAACTTCATCTTGAAACACTACTTTTGTATGATAGAACAAACTTGACTTCAAACTTTAAATAGAAGGCCAAGTCGTCTTCAAAGCCCACATTTAAACCCTGAAACTGATATGAAATTCGGATTTGAAACCCTCAACCATAAATTTGAAACAAGCACTAACAAAACGCTGGTTTTGTTAATGACCCTGCCGGATAAAAAGAAGTGTGCTGGATCCGGGGCTTTTTCCATTGCGCGCTAGTGCTCTGGAATCCTGACCAAAAAACACATTTCTACACTCAAACTTTTAGTTAATGGGTCTGTCCGAGTGCAGTTTCCTTCTCCTTCCCGCCCCTTCTCCTGGATTGGAGAGGGAGTTAGATGGTGAGAGACGAATTGAATAACGTCATGGGGACCTGCGCCGATCGACCGATGCGGGTTTTATTAAGATGGACCCAATGGGACAGACCGTGAGGAGGATTTTACCAGATCGCCTGCCGTCAAGGCCTCTTTGCAGTGGACACTTACTGCTTAATATGGCACAATGTGTTATTTTTAGAACTCAGCATCTAGTGCAGGCTGTTGAGACTGTATGGGGGCTCCTCCCACTTGTGGTTCCTTCTGAAGTTTTCTCATTTTCCCCAGATGGGTTTTTTGAGCTTTTCCTTCCTCTTCCGGGCGCTTTGTTCGGGGGATGCCGTCGTGTGTTTGTGATGTTCTGTATGATTTCTTTTTCTCCTGTGAAGCCCTTTGAGACTGTGGTGATTCCGGGCTATACAAATAAACTTGACTTGACCAAGAGGTTAAAGCTACACAGCGAAGAAAAGCTGATTTACTTTGCTGTCCCAATAAACTATCGGATTCTATTTGGTCTTTGGCCAAAGTCCGTTTGGTTTGGCTGGCAGTGTCAGGCTAACGTTTCTTTTACAAGCAACTACAACAACTTTATCTTGTTTTCCTACGGATAGACAATTAACCCTAATGGACCCCTATTGTCGTCTTACAAAATGTAAATGAAATCACACAGCCTAACCGGACTTGAAAGCGTCATTGGGAAGTCTAATGACCTTGGCACTGGCCATCCTGTACGAAGAATCCTTGCGGGCACGAGTGCACACATTGTCCCTCGAATAGGCTGGACAGCGAAGGACAGGACGTGCAGTTGTCCGCAGATGGTCCTGTGCAGTGCCAGCAGGAGGCGTGACATTCTAGGATAGGAAAAAAAAAAAAAACTCTTTAGTCATTTTTGTGTAAACGTCACAATTTAATTGACAGCGATGCCATCTTCCATTTTGTCAAAGACAATTTAGAGATGCCACCCATGCCAATGCATTCACACTCCTCGATTGTGACGCAAATTTAGTCCTCTGAAAAATTTGTAAACAAATATATTTTGGTCTTCGATTAACCTAAGGTACTACATTTTTGCAAACATGAAAGCCAGAAAGAAAGTCTTATCGAATATATTCTAACACACAATTTAATGAAAGACATTGAATCAAACATTCTTTTTTTATGAGCAGTGAAAAAAATTGAAGGCGCTTCAGTGAACCTAATATTTGTGATGTGTTTTCACAAATTCCCAAATAATGGCTTATATTAGGTAAGCATTAGTCAAGGGTGTCAGCTCCTCTCCATAAAAAAACGTATTGATCAGAATTTTATCATTTATTATTGTCATTACAATTTCAAAAGAGGAGAATTCTCGTCCATGGCACTGAATGAGTTGAGTGTTCAGATGTTTGGATCCGGGGATTGAAACATTTTTACAAAATGCACTGGGTATTAATAACCCAGCATTGGCAAGGTCCGTTCGAAAGAAAGCTTACTGAAATTGGACCCAAATGATTTTTCTTGGATTTCTGTATTAAAGGGAACATTTCCAGATTTCAAGTACAGGCGTTTGATTCCTCAGTGCACTATCATCTCCCAGCAAAGTGCGATGCATAAAGTTGGAGTGCGTATTGATTAATATGAGCATCCCCTGGCTTGACGCGGTACATTATCAAGCTCAGCCTCTTGCACAGAATCAGCTTCATTACTCACTTTTCTGCTGATTTGGGACAAATTTTGCCAGTCGATGAGGCTGATTTTGCAGCAACGATCGCAATGATGCATTGAGTTCAGTATCAAGGCGGGCGGCCCTGATTTATACTTCTAATGCCAGAGTCGGGAAGAGATCAAATGCTTACGCGGTTACACGCGCACACACGCCCACGCAAGCAGCGTTCTCGGAAACATCAAAGACAAGTAAGTCTTCAAAAAAAAAAGTACTGGTTTTTTAAACCTTTTGAAACGATTTAGTCTTCGGTGAACCTAATGAACTGTGCAAATTGTACACGTAAAATAAATTAGTCTTCAATTAGATCACTGTTTTTGTAAATATGGGACAACATAGTCTTCCGGTAAACCAAAGATAAGATCATCAATCAACAAAACCGAACATAAACCTTCAAAATGATTTGGTCTACCGAGATACAGATGTGTCTGGTAAACGCTATAATTTAGATTGAACCCGTGACACGTTTGTTAAGATCAAAGGGATGTTCCTCACTGAAAAAAATGTTTGAAATGTAAAAGTTCAGGACAAATTTGAATCTTCGTGAAACGAACATCCTTGTTTTCAGAAGGGAGAAAGACAAATATCATCAAAGACAAGTTAGCTCTCGCTTAAATTTTGTGAGCAGCCTTCAAACGTCTTCCTAGAAACAATCCTTAAAGAACTATGCTTTTTCTGTGAACATCAAAGACAATTTGGACTTCAATAAACCGAAACTTTGGACGGTATGGAATTCAGTAAAACTTAACATTTTGTAAATGTCATAGCCACTTGCGTCTTAAACAAACGGACATTTTTGTCTTCAGCGCACCCAAGCCAGTTATTTTTAAACATCAGAGAAAAGCTTCGGCAAAACTAAAAAGGCACATTTTATAAATAAAAACCATTTGTATTCTTTTGCGAACCTATTGTACATTTTGTAAAGATCAAAGACAGTTTAGATGATCAAGCGCTGCGGGCGGTGGTGTGTGCTAGCGATAATTAAGATGTGGCTTTTTCTGTCTCCGACAGGAGTGGAGTGGGACTTGCAGCCTGGAATTTCTGCTTAATGTTACCGTACATCTGCGTGTGTGTGTGTGTGTGTGTAGGAGTGTGTGTGCGTGCATGCGTGTGTAGTAGTGTATATGTTGAAGTCTGACAGTCTAGTTTTGATTGTTCAAGCGCCATCTCTGAACATAGCTTCGGGCAGTGCAGCAGGAGAACACACACACACAGCACACATAGTAAGACAGACAACCCTACAAGTCAAACAAAATTACGGTGGTACTTTTACTTTAACTTTGACGAAATTATTTTTTTTCGGAAGTCGTTTCATAAAATGAATTTTTTTTGTAAGTCGAGCCTCTTTTTACATGTAAATAGCCTATTCCGTTCCATGCCCAAAATAATACAGTACTCCTAAATCCTTCCAATGAGTAATATTAATAAATTATAAAAATGCATCAAACCCAGGAAGAAACACATATTTCAATTATACTGGTACACAATAATGATGAAATTCAAGTACATTAAAAAATAATATTTTTCATCAAATGTAAATATGTACAGTCGGCCCCCGGCTTACGAACACCCTGATTTACGAACAATTCGCTTTACGAGCGTGGATCACGGAGATTTTTGTCCCCCACTTACGAACAACCTTTCGCCTTACGAGCAATCGACATGCCAGCCATTGAGTATATATAAATGTTCTCGCTTAATTGCGTCAACAAATTCAGCAGTTGCGTCACTAAAATCATCAGTAGATACTTGTGGCAGCAATGTGAACGCTATTGCTCTTACAACGTCACACTGACTGTCTCACTCACGGTGTCTAAATATATTACCATTTAAGTGTAGTGTTTGTACAGCTAAAGGGAAAAACAGCTGACATGAAATTAAATGTGCCGATTGCAGGACAAAAAATTGTCATTGGTTTAAATGTGTGGTTTTTTTTAAATTAATTGTCAATACATTCCAACCGTTTAAAAAAAAGTGCGAATAATTATCAGTCAGTCACGGAGATGCGAATATGCTATTGGTCGATTAAGGTCACCCGGTCTCACTCACGGAGATGCTATTGGCCGGCGCCACACGTCAATCACAGAAATGCCGATATGCTATTGGCCGAACGCCTTTATCTAGCTTGATGGCACAGGATGGAAGGAAGTAGAGAAAATGAGTGAAAAACGGGATGTTGTGAAGACTTTGCAAACTTTATCTGTTAGACATAGCTTCTAAAATTACTAGCAGCGGTAAAGGAAGAAATAAGAGGATGATGTTTTAGTATCTCCGTGATTTGCACCCTGACTGAAAGAGTTACTGTAACACTGTAAGACCAATAGCATATCTGCGTCGCCGTGTTGACTTTAAGCGTTAGTCTCTGCCCCCCTCTGCTTACACCCAGCTCAAGTCTCGTCGTTCCAAAGGTAAAAGTCATTTTTCCATTGTATTTGTTATTTAACGCAAGAGTACAGTAGATTATGTCACTCAATTTTAATATATGTATGCAGTGTGATGTTTTTACCTAAGACTTCTGTGCGCGTTGCACGCATTCACGAATTAACATGGGTTTGGATTGCCCGCTATACGAGCAATTCGAGATACGAGCGTAGCCGCTGAAGGGATTAAGTTCGTAACCCGGGGGCCCACTGTATTTAAATACATATTTACTTTCAACCCCTCGAAATGTTCAGTGGCATCTATACATATGATTTTTTTTGGGGGGGGGTGTCTATTCCCCCTTTATCTACAAAATATTGCAAAAATGTGATAAGAGCAAAGGTAACTACGCTGTATACTTGTATAGTATATTTCTTATGTCATAATTAGACTATGATGACCTTTGAAGACTTTTACATAATGGGAGTCCAGGCTAAGCCAATCATTGAAATATTTGATTGGCTAGTTCCACTCGGTGGTTTTGGGGGGGGTCAACACCAAATTTCTATTGTGCCCCGTTTGCGAGTTACCATTGAAAGGATGAATGCAAAAATCAGGATAAATGCTTGATAAGACATTAGGTATTCAATATTTCCAAAATTGACGCTATTTCCAATTTTAAATGACAATAAATGAGATCGACATGGGCTAAATTTGACACCGATAGGGTGTACCTCTCAACCTCTCATTTACAAGCATTTCAAAGGGACGGCAGCGTGGCATATTGAAAGTCGACATCTTTTGACAATCTATGCAATATTTTAGCATCCTTAGTGGTTTTTTATATGCTTTTTCTTTGATATAACACATCAAAGACATCAGAAAGCCCGAGTTACGTCAAAATTTTCCCCAGGGGGTTAGGTTTAGTTTGCGGTCTCGCAAAGTGCTTCCTGTGCGACTAGTCATCCTTCTTGCTACAACACTAATGTCAGATGCTGACGTCTATTGCAACAGCCTAAAGTGGTATGATGTACTTATGTTTTTCAGTGAATATGTACAATGTGAATTTTATATGTTTGTTAGTTCTAAGGTGTGAACTGTTGGTGGAAAGTGTGGATAAAGTGTGCAAAGATGAAAAACACTGTAAACATTGGTGCAAAGGACGAGTGTCTCTTTTGTGGACAAATCGGGATATTAATAAATTGTAAAAATGCATCAAAAACTGTAACCAACAGACATCATGGGTTTTGATGACCTTGTTTGAGCGAAAGCAGATCTCTCATTATTATGCACCAAAAAATTTCCCATTTCATATCCAGATGTTTGTTTTGCAACTAGAGACAATATTTGGTTCAAGAATTGAATTTTTTTGTAACCAGTTTTCTGCAAACCAAGAAAACAATATTGATATTTGTTAATATTAGTGTACATGCAAGCAAATGTGTAGGTGAGGTTGTCATTTGGGGAGGTTGGCCTTCCATGACCACACGTCTTTCACAAATAATAATGACAACAACAATTCAATTTGAGGTCACACTGGCACCACATTTGTCCCACGAGATGAATGAAACCCAACAAAGCCAAAAGCTACCCATCGATTTGCGATCAGTCCCGCGGCGCAATGGCCCTGTTCGCAGCCACAAAGAAAGCCGCAACAAAGAAACCACACACACACACACACACACACACACCACACTTTTGTTCATTCCTGGGGAATACACACAAATTATAATACACACTATGCAACAAGTTTAGAAGAAAAGTAAGGGCCTTTGTTGAAGATTTTCACATAAAGCAGAAAAACACATATTTATGGTTTTAGACATCCGGGCACACCATTTGTGGATTACTGTATTCAATATTAATTCTTGAGCCAATCCCAGTCAATACTTCCTTTTTTTAATATGTTTATGGGGTTTAATTCATTAGATTTTATTATGTATTCATAATAGCTGGTAATTATACACAGATTTCTGCTATTCGGCTCGGTCCTTAACCCTCCGCTGTACATTAAAGATAATTAAGCCAACTAGCCCAATGTGCCATTTTGAAGATATCAACAATAATTTAGGCATAGTCTACACGTATCCGGGGTTCTTGCAAACGAGTGGCAAATGCCTCCGGTTTGCATTATCAGCTATATGCGCCTTGGGTTTCTTGGAGATTAAAAGCGTAGGTCTCAAAATCTCGGAGACTTGCCAAATGTGGATCCGTTTGCGTATAGCAATTATAAATTTCTGTTTTGCATCATCACTCTATTCTATTTCTCCCCCAAAACAGCAACGCTGGTGACATTAAGAGACAAAGGTTCTTTCTTGTATGGACATAATTTGGTGACACTCTTGCAGCTTGTAAAATGAACAAAACTGTACTGTGCCGATCCATGTAGCAGCAATTTTTTTCAGTAAACAAAGGCATGTGGATGTAATTGTTTTAAAAATGAAGGGGGGAGACTATGTGAGTTTAAACAGCCCTGGTTATGTGAAGACGAGACCTTAGGGTCCTCTCCAAAACTAACGCGCATGTTTTGTTTTTGTAAACACCAAAAGTCTCGTTAATCTTCAGTCAACCTGACATTTTTTCTTTTTTATGAAAATAATAACGGTTAGGCGTTAACGGGCGGCAACACAAGCTTCAAGGTTTCACAGCATGGCGCATTCGCATCCTGATGCTAAATGAAGCTTTTAGCAGCTTAAATGGCGCTGCTGCCAAATGCAGCCCGAGGCTATACAAGACTCCTGTAGCATAACGAGCACGGATGCAAAATGTCAGCTAACGGTGGGGAAAAAGCTGCAAGGCGGCTCAAGTAATTGATGTGATTCTTGTAAACAGCAAAAGTGATGAGCCTGTTAGCTCGTCACAACCTGCCACTTGCTGCATTGAAATGTATCTCCAAACCTGATGAAAAAATGGCTAACAAAAACAACATATTTGAATGATCAATGTAATGCTTCCTTTCATCAAGCCAAATTGTCAAATATCATTTTGAGATCGCAAATTGCATGTGTTTTGGTGAAAAACAACAAAAAAAATATTTAGCCTTTGGCAATCTAACATATGTTTTGAAAATATCAAAACTTCCATGTTTGTTATACTTCATGGACAATTTACTTATGTTTTGTAATGAGTCAAGTGTTTAACAGACATAACTTAACATAACCCATTTTACAGAATTACAGAATTATTTTAGAATTAGGTTTTTAAACGAACATCTGTTGATGGGGGTTGTGAACGGTCAAAGTTAACATCAAAGACAGTATAGTTTACATATCATGAACCTCAAAGGTAATTTAGAATATTTAATAATAAAGACAATTTTCAATGAACCTAACATACACCTTTGCGCACATGAACATCCATTCAAAATAAATCTAGAAATAAATCTACGTATTATCATGTCAAGGTCATTTTAAAACCAATCTTTTCAACCAATCTGCACTTGTAACCATCAAAGACGATTTATTTATTTTTTAATGAATATCAAAGACATATTTTAGTCTTTGTTATTCATAAATATAAATATAAATTTGAGTTTGACAAACTCTGAATAGGAAATAGTAATAGTATCAAAGGGAATTTAGTTTGTAAATATGACATAAGCGTTTGCAGACAAAACTATTTTAGTCTTTAGTGACCAACATTCGAATTTGGATAAACAAACAAAAAAAAAATTGAGCCTTTGATAGACCCCGCATATCTATTTTTGTCAACATCAAAGGCAAAAATATTGGATTTAAAAGGTTACAAAGTTGTCCTCCAAGACCGCCATTGATTTTGGCCTTCCTCTGGGCTTAGACAAACATCAATGAGTCAAAGAGGGCATTAAAAAAAAACAACAACAACAAGAAAAAAGAGAAAAACACAGACTGCCAAAAAGTGTTCTGCTGAATGTAGGATGACCTTCAAAGGCAGAGACATTTGCCAAAAAGTGTGCTGCTGAACGCTGGATGACCCTTGAAGACCAAGACAGCTGCTAAGTGGATAAAATTTCACACCGTCACTTAGTGGACCAACAAAACGCATCACTCGACCGACTTTTTTCCCCTCTTTGTTGTCGTCCTGCTTAATGTATCGGAAAAAAAGGCTGCCGGTAAGGACAAATGTGTGTGTGTGTGTGTGTGTGTGATGTGCACGAAAACTACCTTTAAAATGAGCCCATTACAAACAACAATTTCCCACTGACAAACAGCCCCATTTTCAAACAAAAACGGTGACACCACTCGGTGTAAGGGAGGAATCAAAATGTCGGCCTTATTATGAGCAAAAAAGGTGTTGGCATATTGCATGGTACGTGTCAACATTGCATAATTTTCACCACAAAAACGATGGAATATGCCCCTTACTTATCAACTAACGGACGAATGAGGTCTGACTTTTAGACCGACAAATCGTGTGTTTGAACGTTACCTGTGCAAGTCCGCTGGTGGTCCGCGCAGGTGTTGGAGGGACAAGCCGTTGTACAGATCCCACGAGGTGGTTGGTCACGTGACTGTGGGGCGAGTACCTCATCGGCTTTGAGGCAGCGCAGGCAGTCCGATGCCAGAGGGCCCACGCACCGCCGGCATGACGGGTGACAGTCTGGAGTGGACGCACGCAAATTCACAAATTGTGGCATATACCGTATTTTCCGCACTATAAGGCGCACCCCCATTTAATGACACATTTTCAAACTTTTTTCCATATATAAGGCGCACCACATTATAAGGCGCAACAGTAGAAGCAGTCAAACTTTATGAGTAGATTACAAACCAGCTTTCTGACAACTGCAGTCACTCCCAAAATGAATAAACAACTGCCTTATGTTTTATTTTATGAATATTTCCGTGACAATTTATCTTTTAACAGCAAGGTATAACATAGAGTGCAACATTAATGTCAGGGAACCTTTCCTCCAGTGCAATTGCAATATAGTAATACTCAAAGTAATAATAATAACTCAAATAATAATGCTAAACTCTCAATAGCATAATATCTCAATGTCAATATGAAAAACCATGTTCAACTGTGAACACACAAAAAAAACAGGTAACATTTACTTTATCAATTCATCCCCCATCTACGAGTCCCTATCTCAATACTGATCCATATATAAGGCGCACCGGATAATAAGGCGCGCCATCATCTTTTAAAAAAAAAAATTAAGGCTCTTAGGTGTGCCTTATAGTGTGGAAAATACAGTATATATATATATATATATATATATATATATATATATATATATATATATATATATATATATATATATATATATATATATATATATATATATGTTGGAGATATTAGTTATGAGTTATGTAAAGCAACCTATAAAAACTTCCTTAAGGTTTCAACTTTCATTTACCAGCAGCCAAAAGGTTCAAATTGTAATCAAAGTGTATGAAAATAAGAAATTAGTAGATGATGCACGTCCTTTAATCATGTACTCTAAAAATGTATCGTAATAATAAAATGTAACGTAAGGTGATGTCATTTTTTGATCCCTTCTCAAAGCCGTCACTCAACCGATAGTTGATGCATTGTGACGAATCAATCTGGGACAAACAAGATCCCACTTTGATGCTTTTTTATTTGGGGTGAAATATAAAATGAGGTATGAGAAGAAGATTAAACTTGATGTTGAAAAGATGACCAAGACTTTTATTGCAAAGCCAGTCTCTCGTTTCATTATTGCAAGCAATATGGAGAGACTTGAAAGTCTTGCAATACTTTTGTGTTATTATTATACAGAGAAACAAGTTCAAAACAAAATGGTATTGAACCATCAAAATTTGATTTACTTCATGTGGCCGAATGCATTTGGGATATAAGATCAATAATAAAACTTTTTTTTTTTTTTTTTTCCACAGCGAAGCCACACCAAACGGCCAATTATGTTTTAACTGATACAAAAATCTGAAATTTCCCATTGCGGTGATTTGACATTCAAAACCACACACATCTAGCAACATTAAAACAAGCAAACCTTGGCAGATGATGCCTCAGGGATTCATTGTAAGCTTAATGCAAACGTTTTGAGGTTGAGGCCAAAGAACCATTTTTGCTCCGTTTTATCCGTCTCAGATGACATCCTTAGCTACTATTGGAATTAACTCTCCAGTGGCCATTTAACGCTTGCTGAAAGTTTTTGGCTCAATATCTTTTTCCTGAGGTACTGTTTGCTATGGACATTTGAAAGACGAATGTGCCAAAACTTTACATGGCTTTTTCTCAAAACTTCCTGTAACTCCGTTCATCTTCGAGCTACCACCGTGTGTTATATCTCAAGTGAAAGAATATTGTGCGGTGAATTAGAATAAATCAATATCTCGATTTTTACTTCTGGAAACATAAGCCCGCTTTTGTGAAAATGCATCACGTATATAAATAATGTGTACGTGCTTACTGTGACAAGAGTTGGCGTGAGGGTACAGGCCCTCGCCACACGCCTCCACACACTGCCCCTGGTGAAGAAAGAGGTCCTGCGCACACGACGTGCACTGAGACGGCGACGGACCCCAGCATGATGTACACGAGCTGTGGCAGCCTGGAGGGACACCAGTAATATTATGAACAAAAAAAGTCATGGGTAAGAGTCAGGAAATGTGATTGGTGCACTGCCGCTCCAGAAACAAATACAACACAAATATACATACAATACAAATACTTAACCTTATGCTAATGAACGTAACGTAATAAGAGTTTTGCAAACTCATTTGAAACTGTTTTTCAACGTCTAAAATTCTCCTCATATTTTTTCAGAGGCTGTTATTAAACAAAATAAAGCACCATTTAGCTTCTATCATTTCTAGACGCTATGCTAGGCTATGATAGCCATGAACAAAATGGTCAGCTTTGTCGTGCTTTCACGGCTTTATTTGGATAAAAGCAAAGGCGTCGCTAGCGTCCTAATACTTTTGTCTCGGCGTCGGACATTACCTCTGCACCTGCTGCCGGGATCGCTGTAGTGTTGAGCGGGGCACGCCGACACGCATATCCCACCATGCAACGCGTCTCCGGGCGGACAGGTGATGCAGTCGGGCTTGTCGGTGAAGCAGGAGGCGCAGGACGGGTGGCAGGCTGACAAAGTCATCAAAGACATCAAAGACGCGCGTTGAATGCAAAGACTATCGGAAGGCAGCAGTTTCAGTGGAGCGATGGCTCATTTTCGCTGAAGGTAATTGGAATAACTGCTAGGTAGGCCTAAGTTAGGAATGCGAGTCATTAGTCTGCGTGTGGACCTTTCCCATCCTTCTCAATTTCAAACTTCGATTTCGCAAGCTAGACGGCAACTTGAAAACGGAAGCCGTTAAATCAAGCACAGGGTTATTTGGGCTAATTGGAAACTTTCAGATCAAAACATCTGTGTTTGTTTGTTCACTCCTACCCCCTGAATATATTCAGGATGGTAGGTAGGCTAGATCATCATTACTGATTAAAATTAGCAGCTAGCTACTGCATTCAAAAACTGATCCACTGTGGTCACGTGTCCCAAACTGTATTTTCCATATCTTAAAAGTCATTTTTAGCATGGAGCAAAAGGTGAGAAAATAAAAGGGGATTTGAAGTTTTAATAGGAGCTGAGAGTTGACGTGAATTGAGTCTCGGAGCCCCTGAGGAGGACAAGTCAAGAAGTCAAGAAGTCAGGAGTCCTCCGGCAGGCAGCGGCAGATTGTGACATTTTGCCGGCGACCACTCAAGTGACTGATAACGTTGACCTTTGGGACGGACGCAGGCGCACACACTCAAGCGTGTGTGTGAGACGCTCTGAATGCAAAGTGTCAGACTTCCTGACTTCTTTAACCAGCTGCTACATTGGAGTCACTGAAAGTTTGGAAAATTCAACAAACAACTTTTCAACATCCTACCTTGCTATATATTTTTGAACTGACTAAAAACATCTAACTCGTCCACTAAGTGACCTACTAAATAAGTGACTAATGGACAGTTTGATTGAAAGCTCACTGTATTAAATATTACCATATTTCAATAACTCATTAATTATCTAACCTCAAAAATAATTAACTGAATATGTTGGACAATCGTACTCAAACAGTGCCTAATCTTTCAACTGAACAATGACTGTAAATTACCAACTAAGTACCTGAAGTTTGAACCGACTCACTAATGAATAAGTGACAAAGCAACTTACCTGCTGAGTAACCTGACCTGCCAAATTACTGATTGACTAACTGAAAGTGACAAACTACCCAACTTTCCAAGTCACTAACTACCAACAGGTTTGAATTTCAATTCTCAGTGACTACCAACCTTATGAACTGACTGCAAAAGAATTGTAACCAACCAAAGACTGAAAAAGCACCCAAACCTTCATGTCACTACCTAATTTAAACATGACTCACTCACTCACTCACTCACTCACTCACTCACTCACTCACTCACTCACTCACTCACTCACTCACTCACTCACCAACCAACCAAATTTAATTCCAACTACCCTAACCCTAAACCCTAACCTAACCCTAAGCCCTAACCTAACCCTAACCCACCCTAACTCTAACCCTAACTAACGCCTGAATGATGATGAATGGATTGACTAACTAACTATTAAGCCAAACTTGCAAACTAAGCAACAAACGAACTTTTTGACAAATCCAATTTGCCAGTTGACTGCACTGACAACCTCAATTTACCAGCGCACTAACTGATGAACAAACTAGCTCGCTTACAAATGAATTAACTAACCACACATTCAACCGAAGAGCTTAAGTGCGATCCGAGCACAAGACACGGAAGACTTGTTAAAGCAGCATCTTCTAGCTCAGCCCCCAAGGGAAGCCTCCAAATCCTCCAAATAGAAAGCATCCATATTCATATTCACATTTGGCCTCCTCATTAGCGCCACAAAGATTTCCAGCTAATGGTTGTGTTTGCTTTTTACATGTTTGTTTTCAGCCTCTTTGAGGAGCGCATACGTCATCATTTCTTTCAGATTTTTGTGGCGCCGGCCCCATAGCGACATCATTCAATTTTTGCACCTCTAACGTTGAAACCTTAAAGATTTTTTTTTTTTGTATCGCTTGCAAAGGCTGGCTGCTTTTTGCCGAGCTGAGGTCCACTCAACATAACTTCACTACAAAGTGTATTTAAAATAAACACATTTATTGTTATACAGTTAAACGCAAAACTCGTGCCCGTACATATGGTATTTTTTGAGTAAGACTCTAAGAACTTTTACTCGATGTAAAGTGCAAATAAGTTGTAGCAATAGTTGTTTTATAACTTTTTTATTTTGCTTTAATTGCGGGACTTATACATACATATTTTATATGGCTTCATTTAGTTGTTTGTGATGCAATTTTCACAAAACCATACTTTTGTCACAGATATTGGTTTGAGTTATTGATGAAAATGCAAATTTTTAACGGATGTCCATTTTGGGATTTCTACAAAAACAACCTCCTTAAGGTCTCCACTTTCATTTCCAAGCAGCCAGATATTGTAATCAAAGTGCATAAAAATAAGTGATTAGTATAATAATAAATGTTATATGTATGTATACATATGTATACAAATGTAATAAAAAATGTTTATGTTAATAAATTGTTGTAACTGTTGTAAAGTGTTTGAGCTACCCTTATGTATTGTGTAATTTTAAAGAGAATTAACTGTTGAATTCTGAATTATTATGTCAAACTTCTCAATTTCAGAAACCTAAGCCTGCTTTTGAGAAAACGCATCACGTTTGTTTGTTTTTTTTTAATTTTACAGGTTATTACGTTTTACTGTTTGACTTAGTTTTTAAATATATTTTCAGAGTACTATATTAAAAAATGGTTTTTACTGTCAATTTTTGTGAGTGTTATATTTACGATTAAAAATATTGGAACCTTATTTGAAAACGATTCCTAAGATATGCACATTTCTTAACTTTCAGATTAGTACATTTTAATTTAGCATTTGATTCCATTTCTGTAGACCATTACATTGTTTACACGTCATTCATAAAACAATATACCAGTACAATTTATTACATGAAATTTAAAATGATCAATAAACAATATACTGGTGAGATTGCAATTAAGTGTAATTACAACTCAATATATGTATAATGTATTCTGTTGTAAATGTTGTATTTATAAGGTAATATGTTGTACATAAAAATGTAATTATGTAATAAATCATTGTGTGAGGTAATGTATTTTGTAAAGGCTGTTTTGAATAAAACACCATACTATTACTGTATTTTCCGCACTATAAGGCGCACCAGACTATAAGGCGCACCCTCAGTTAATGACATATTTTAAAACTTTTTCCATATATGTCGCACCATCAGCTTTTTAAAAAAAAATAATGCGTTTATGTGCGCCTTATAGTGCGGAAAATACGGTACATGATATTAAAAGTTATCAATAAATAACAATTGAGTTTTGATGTTTTGGTTCATACTTTTGAGTGAGGTTGAGATGATTTTTTATGATATATTTCAATATATATCTCCAATGAATTCACGAATGAGTAGCGGGTAGGGCAGGTAGGAAACAAGCGGTAATGTCATGCAGAATCCTACTCGGTACACTCTACTTCCTGGTAGATCACATCATAGCGTAATGTTCCTGTCAAGAACTTCTAATAAGCGCTTGTCAGCTTCCATTAACAGGAAGTGAGAGACAAGGACGTGAGCGACGCTTACCGTGACAGACGCCGTCTTGACTGTAAAAAGCGTGGCCGCAGTCTGGAACACACTCGCCGTCTTTGAGCAAAGTGGCCGGGTCGGAACACGACGAGCACTCCTTGGGGCTCGCACCGACGCACTCGGCGCACGAGTCGGAACAACCTGGCGGGAAAACACAATGACTTTGACACAGTATTTGACACGCCTTCAATATGACGGCTTCAGTTGCGAGAAGAGATATGATTATGACATGCAAGCAAAAGAAAACGTGATCATTAGAAGTGTTGGTTTGATTTCATGTGTCCTCGTGATGCTCTTTTTTCAATGGTGTCTTCTCATGCTGTTTTTCTCATCCTTGAGATGGGTCTCTTCTGATGACTGTTGTCTCTGCGATGCTATTTTCTCTACTTGTGGTGCACTTTTCTCGCGATCCCGTCTTCTAATTATGCTATATTCTCATAGCAATGTCATTTCATAATTTACCTCTCTCGTAATGATGTTTTCTCATGTTTTTTTCCTCGTATTGACATCTTTTATTCACTTTTATCATAATGATTCGAACTTGTGATGCTCTATGTTCTCAATCCTACCTTCTCACTACGGTATTTTCTCAGAATCCCGATATCTCATGATTTATTATTTTCAGAATTTTGTCTTCTCATGCTATTTTCTCATTAACACACTTTCCCATTATTTCCCTATTTCCCAAACATTTGATATTCTTTTCTCATTAACGTCTTTGTTTTTTAATCAATCTTGCCTTTCAAGATGTGCTCATTTCATAATCATGTCTTTCTTGACAATATTTTTCTCATCATAATGCCAACTTCGCCATCTATTTTCTCAGTCCTACCTTCTCATGATACTGTTTTCTCAGGATCCCGATACAGTATCTCATGATTTATTAGGTTCGGAATTCTCTTCTCGTTATTTTCTCATACACCTATTTTCTCAGATCCCGATAGCTCATGATTTATTAGGTTTGGAATTGTCTTCTCATTATTTTCTCATACACCTATTTTCTCATTATTCCCCTTTTTCTCAAATATGTCCATTTATGTCAACTTGTGAGCCTCTTTCCTCAATCCTTCTCACAATACTACTTTCTCAGAATCCCGATTTCCCATGACTTATTATCCCGATTTCCCATGATATATTCTTTTCAGAATTATGTCTTCTCATGCTATTTTCTAAACAATTTTTCCATTATTCACTTTTTCCAAAAATCAATTTTTGATCTACTTTTCTCATGCTCATGTCTTTGTTTTTTAATCACTCTCGCCTTTCAAGATGTACTCATTTCATTATCATGTCTTTTCTTGACACTATGTTGCTCATAACCATGTCTTTTGATGGTATTTATGTTGTGCACTTATTCACATGTTTTTGTTTTATTCTGACGCTATAATGATATTCCTGTGATGTTCTCGTTTCTTATCTCATGCAATTTTTCATCATGACATTGTTTTGTCATGCTTCTCTCACGTTATGGTGTCTTCACCTCACGATTTTGTCACAATGCTATACTGACATTCGTTTCATCATGTTGTCTTCTCATGTCGCAATCAATTTTACCTATCAAAACACAAAATTCAGCAGGCAAGTCTATCATGAGGATAAACCGAAAAATCTCATGACCTACAATTAAAGAGGAAGTCAGTCACTTTGGTTTGGCGCTGCCATTTTGGCCTTGTCCTAAGGTTCGTAATTTGACAAAGTCTTACTAGGAATTAAAATGAGACCAAAGTCGTCGCGGGTATTCCAAACAGACAGACGGCACCAAATTGTGAAACCTTTTTTGCCTACGCAAAGCACAGTGTCAAAACGTATTGAGCGTATGAAAACCGAGAACAAGGGCCTGTGAGCTTTAATATAAAATTACAATGTATTATTTATGACTGTGTGCGTACACACTCGCCGTCCGACGTCGGTCGTGGCCCATAAGGGGGATTACGCGTCCTTTACCTTGCCCCTTTGCAGAGAAAGCAATTTATTTTCCTTTGCAGCTGGAATCCAAAATGTTATCAGCATTTGTAATCTGAGTAGGCCAAAAGCCCCCCCACCAAATTATCCGGTATGAGGCGAGGACACAGGATTAGACTCCCCCCCTCCCACTCCCACCACCACGACTACAACTATCCACCAAAGCTCAGTCTCTCATAATAAGATCAGAGCTTGGCCTATTAAAGCGAACGCAGACAAAGCCGCTTTGTAAAGAGGATCAGAATCAAACCACAATAATATTAATAACCAGCTTTTTTTCCCCGCGCATATTGCTGATTTCCAATATTGGAACTTAAAACAACATGCTTTTTCATGCACTTTTTTAGGGTTTGCTCTCACAAAAGGACACGAGTGTAATGGTAATGATCGAGGAGGATACGGTACTGACTAGGGACTGACTAGACTAAAGGTAAAATTTTATACAAGTCGTATGTATAACCAAGCCAGTGGTTCTGCAGGCCATGGTGCGCAGCAGAAAAAAAAGGCAGAGGTTTTAATTATGCATTTTGAACATTACCACTACATTTGAAAAAGAAAGAAAAAAGGGTAATGAGAAATTTTACACACACACACACACACACTTATATATATTTTAGTATTATAGATAATACATGTCAGTAACTCAAATATTGATGAGGTTACAGCAGTGCAAACACTTAAATGTGGTGCAAGATTTGCAGCTCCTGTCCTCAGCTAGCAGGCAAAACCAGTGTGTTTGATACAGGGTTAAGTTTTTTCACTCATCCTTTATTTGACAAGTATGAAAAGTCTTCATGAATGTAGCGCAACTTACGGCTAACAAACAAAATAATACGCAATAATAGCTAACCGGCCTCTTGCTAGGAACAACGCAAGCTCTATTTAATAGTTTTCTCCTCACCTTTTATAAAGCATGTGCGTCTCATGTCTTCCTATTCTGAGGATATTTGTTTGTTTACTGAAGCAGCTCGGGCTGGCTGTCATTCTGATGAAGGAGATCGTTTTCGTCGTTATGCTTTACAGTTGACGGAGAATTTACCTCTGACTACCTTGGACCAAATAAACTGGGTCCTGAACGAATGTTATGAAACTTTTCGAGGACGCAGGCTGGCTGTGTGCACACAGACGCTGCTAATGTGGGAGCAACCTGAGAAGACGTTGAAGAAGACTGTTTTCATTGAAAAAAAACCACATATGTACCAAATACTATATCCTTGTACTCATGTGAGTAATCCACCAAAAAATATGTTCACCCCTTCACATATATACATATATATGTATAACATGCATAAAACATTTTTGAATAAAAAAAAAAATGTTCATAGAAAAGCTCTACTTTTATGTACCACAAGAACTTACTATAAAAGTTAGCGTTTGAAAACCCCCTTATTTACAAGTGTAAGATGCTGCATGTCGAACTATCTGAACTCTTTGTGAATATGATAAACTGCACAAATGATTGTATCTGCAAGTACCGTATTTTCCGCACTATAAGGCGCACCGGATTATAAGGTGCACCCTCAATTAATGACATATGTTAAAACTTTTTTAATCACAATATAGTAATACGTGGATAACAATAATAACTCAAGTAATAACTCTAAACTCACAATAGCATAATAACTCAATGTCAATGTCAAGATAACCAACCTTGTTCAACTGTAAAGGTTACTTTATCAGTTCATTCCCCATCTACAAATCCCAATCTCAATATCGATCCATATATAAGGCGCACCTGATTATAAGGCGCACCATCAGCTTTTTTAAAAAAATAAGGCTTTAAGTGCGCCTTATAGTGCGGAAAATACGGTAGTTATTTCAATGATTCTGTATTAGAATGTCAATTTTCCGCCAACACTCAGTCAAGGTATGTCAATACAGCGGGTTTACGGTTTGACTTGTGATGACACAAATTCTGTCTTTACGATATCATTTCAAAGGGAAAGCAAATTTACAAGTAACAAAAAGCTGTTTTTTTATCTTGTTTGTAGAATCAAATGAAGCCCTCTAGTGACTTATCAACTGTCACCATCAGAAATAGCAAAGAAGTTGCTACAGTGCCGCTCTCATTTTATGAAATCTCCACATAAAAGTCAAAACATTCAAATCATCGCTTCGCCAAAACAAATATATCAAAGAGGTTCTTCCTTTGGAGGGAACGGCAGCCGAGGTTTTATGTGCTACTTTTGCGTCGTCTCTGGGAGTTGCACTCGCAGGTTTGCAAGTCCGCATGTGCTTTACACATTGACTTTTAAATGGATGTCATCTCCAGTTTGCTTCCTTTTTCACCAACGATTGCTACATGTGTTATCGCCAGGATAATTGTATCCCTCACCTCTGTAATCGTCTACAGTTGGTTAGTCATGTCAGGGGGCGAGGCGAAAAGAAATCCGCGGAGACATTGAACCGCCACGCTCCATTCACACGCAATGAGGAAAACTAATGATTTGCAATTTCATCTTTTCCACTATCCTATCACACGAGGTTAAAATTGTGTAGCGATACGACACACTCTCGAGGAGAACATTGTCTTTGAAGGACCACTGGAAGGAGTCGAAATGACCCTCTAAGGGCAGTTTTGAACTTAAATGGCAAATGCGCTGTGTCGTTACAGACATGCTTTCTTGATTAACAGGCTTCGAGGGGAGGACTTTTCAAGAACTTGATATTATCCCTGGAAATAGCTAAAAAGGCTTTAAAAGGTTTCAGACTTCCTGTTTCTTTTCTGTCATGGCTTCTTAATTTGTTATTCTATTCGGGGTAGACATGTGTAATAAATTTCAGGTTGTTGAGTAAAACTAGCTTTCATGTCCGAATTTTACAATGCATACCCCAAAATGGCCTCTCCAAACCAAAATGGCAGACTTCCTATTCTGTTCACAATATGACTTGGTGAGACTTTTTGTGAGTCTTGCTATGATAGATATGCCTGCCAAATTTTATGTTACTGTATTGTTTATTTTTTTTACTCTGGAGATTGTATGCAGTATTTCTGTTTCCGGCTCCAAACTGCTGTTGCCGGGTAAACCCCAGGCAAAATGACACCCATTTTATGTGCTGCTGGTCTACCTTGGAAGAAGAGAGACATGAATGAAGCACTTGCCCCAAAGAACAAAAGCGTCTCCAAGGCGACGCCTCCTCAGTGTCATCAACATGCCAACATTGTTTACATGCAGCGGCAGTAAAGTGTGAGCCAGAGACACAACCACACCATGGGGGGTCTTCTATATGAGATTTTTTTTTCCTGGGTGGTCCCGCTCTTCCGCCAAGAAGAACAACAACCTGCTTCCCAAACGTGTCCTCTCACACAGTCACACACGCACGACAAGACATGACAAGCTCATAAAACTCTGAAATTGAAAAAATGCTACATCAAACCTCTATGAAAATGAAAGAGTCTGCATTAAAGCGCTCAAAACTTGAAAGTTTACATGGAGGCTCAAGCTGAAAGTAACCTAGCAGAAATTGAAACAGTCCACATCAAAGTATCCCTAAACTGAAAGACTCCATATTTAAGCTCTTCCAAACCTGAAACAGTTCAAATTAAAGGCCACAAAGGTGTGGGAAAGCTCACAAATATTGAAACTACGTTGATGCCACTCCATTGAGCTTAAAAACAGACTTTGGTGATGCAGAATCAAAATTCACTCCAACTGCAAAACAATCATCATTAAAGCTGAAAAGCTAAAACAGTTTGCATTAAAGCTCAGTGAAATGGAAGGTGTCTGCATAGATTTCTGAGAACAAATTCACGACAAGATTAACCAAAACTGAACCAATTATAATTACAACTAACTGAAATGGGAGTATACATAAAAAAAAAAAAAATCTGAGAAACATTTTAGAAATCTAAGATAAATTAGAAATAGTTCACCGTAAAGTTCGCCAAAGTTGAAATAGTCCAAAATAAAGTTCAACACCTAAAGTCAAATCAGTAAGCATTAAAGCTTCCTGAAATAGGAGCACTCTGAAAATGAAGGAAACCTCAAACAAGTTAATGGGTATTAAAACAATGTGCATCAAAACTGGAAAGGGTCTATCTGCATGAAAGTTCAACTCGAGTTAAAGCTTTTAAACTTTGAGGCTCACTAAAATCGAGTCAGTATGAGATGGAAGGCTTACTAAAATATCAAGCTGACTGTCATTGAAATGTTGTTCACATTAATGTTCACAAAGGCGAGTGAAACTAAACAAGTCTGTATTGACGTCCACCAACCGCAAGAGTGAATCGAAGCTCATTGAAATTGAGAGAGACTGCATGAAAGTTGACAGAAAAGACTCCGCCTTGCAGGTCACCAAAGATTGAAAGACAGCCCAGTCACAATGAAAGAGTCCGCATTAAATCTCGCAGAACTTGAGAGAGTCCAAATCAAACCAGATGGTATTGGATCTTAGACGGCTGCACGGATGGCATGCGAGTGCTCGCCAGTGCATTCATTTGGTCTTATCACAATATGAGCCGCATTAAAGCCAGCTCAATGAATGCGGGATTAATGCATGAGCGGGGAATTGCGCTGCAGCATCGGCATCCCAAATGCAAGACGCGGCGCGGCGGCAACGTGAGGCTTTTGTACGTCAAGCCCGACGGAAAACGCGGCGGCCGTCTTCTCGTCATAGAGGTCATCTTCAAGATGCTCGTTACGCCGTGAAATAAGAGCACCGGAGCCCCCTCTCGTTTTTACTTCCAGACTCGGGGCAGCCAGAGCCTTTCAGAGCGTGTTAGCATATTAGCACGCCCACAGGGGCTCTTCTTCCTTCTCCTCGGCCGACTTTTAGTTATCACTCCTGGCCGGGGGGTACGAGCCGACCTCCGAGGCAGATTGCCTGATTAATGGCAGCGCGGACGGCGCGGGAGCAAATGAGTCTCGCGCCTCTCTTGCAGCCTCCTTCTGTCGAAGTTATAAAGCAAATCCATCATGCGGGCCGCAATTTTACCGTTACGTTCCCGGAGGTTTAGTGCGGGATTCCAAGCAATAATATTTAATGCCGCTAAGTCATCCAACATTAGATTGGAATGCATTATTAAACATGCTCACTTCTTGGTCTGTGCCTTTCACGCACAATCCAAGTGGATAATTGCTGCCACCGCGCACGCTTTCACACAGCACTGGCACAGCATCGCGGGTCAGACTACGTGGTAACGGGTAATTCATCTGAACGCACACACAAAAGAAAAATAGTGGAGCTGTCAATTTAGATCGATTCGATCCCAAAGGCATTGAAAGAATTGAGGTTTGAAGTTTACAGAAATTGCGGTGTACATTATGCATCACTTAAATCGAAACAGTATGCATTAAAGCCCACCAATATGGAAAGAGTCTGATGCTTAGATTCACTAAAATGGCAGCGTCCACGTTAAAGCTCACTGAAATCAATATCGCTGGCATAAAAGCTCGCGAGACTTGAAACCATCTGCAGTAAATCTCCTTAACCGCAAAGGAATCTAGCTTTAAAGTCCACTAAAATTATAAGGGCCATGTGAAAGTTCAATTAAATGAATCCCCCTGCTCTAAAGAGCAATGAAAATGGGTGTTAATGTTGCTAAAATTATAAAGTGTCTGCATGTATCCTAACTATTATGCTTATAAATAGATAACTGAATTGAAAGGCATTAAAGCTAACTAGAATGGAAAATTGGAGAAAAGTCTGCATCAAATCTCTCTGACTTCTAATGTCGGCATTTATTCCTTCTGACGTCAAAACAAATGGAAGGATTTCAAATTAATGCTCACCAAAATTGAAAGGGTCTGCATTATATTTAATTGGTGTGAATTGTAAAGAGTCCACAGGATAGGTCACATTGTAAAGACTGCATTAAAGCTCACTGAAATTCATTTTAGAGCGTTCAAAGTAATGTCCACTGATATCGGAACATTAAATTGAATGGAAAGTGTCCCCAATGGATCTCACTAAGATGGGTCTCCATTAAACAGTACATAGTCAAGCTCACGTCGTTAAAAGAGTCTGCATTAAAGCTTGCTGGAATGCAATAAGGAGTCCACATAACATGAAATTGAAAATAATCCACACCAAAGCTTGCTGAAATTTAAAGTCTGCATTACTTACTGCAAGCTTACTGGAATAGAAATAGCCCTGTTTCAAATCTCCTCATGGTGCCAGATGGTGTTTTTCAAAGCACTGAATGGTGCCGGATGATCTCACCTCATGCCTTATGAAAGTTTTTGTGAAGTTGCGACGTACGTCACATTCTATTTCCCAAATAGAAAAAAAAAAAGCTTGAAGATCCATAAATGACGCCGGGAAACCCGGCGGACGAATCAATAAGCAATCAATGCAAAACAAACAAGTCGCAGCAAGTTTACGTGACTCATCCAACCGCCGCGTCGCTTTTATTTGGGGAATCGTGATTAAACAATCAAAGGAGAGCGAGGAAAACCGGGACAAACGCTGGGACAGTGCAGTCGGGGGGATCAAAAACGCCACTCACGTCTGCATTGTCTCCTGCGGGTGTCTTGGTAGGTGCCGGCGGGACAGGTCGCCAGACACTGCTCGCCGTCGGCGCTCAGCAGGGGGCGATGTGGGGCACACGACTGGCAGGACCACCTGCTGCTGCACATGGAACAAGATGAAGGGCAGGCTGCGGATACACAGATGGAAAAATGGACAGGGTCTGCATTAAAGCACTGAATGACGATGGAGGCGTCGGATAAAGCAAAACTGTCAAGTGATGCACGCTGTCAAGAATGCAAAACCTCGGCCAGCTTCGGGGATAAAACGTTTTTGGTTGTTTTTTTTTTAAATTCATTTTTGGTTTTTGTTGTATAACATGCAGATGAGATAAGAACAGCATACAAAGTGAAATAAGCATAACTAATACAATATAAAATGTAATAAGCTAAAAATTTGAATAATAATGAATTCAAACACATTTTTTAAATATATGATTTTACCAATGTAAGATTGCTGTTTAAATATATGAAACAATATGAAATAATCACAAAAAGAAACAAAAGTAGTGTAAAATAAGTGTGTTTTAACTACATTAAATGTAATTCATTATAATTTACATTTATATAATTATAATTACAGTTATAAATAGTATTAAATTTTACGTAAAATATTTTAAAAAATGTTTGGAAATTCGATCATGTCGACGCTAATAGTTAATAGTAACAAAGGTAATTATAACATTTACCCAAAAAAATATTAATAATATTATATTATTGATAAGGATGTGCCGCATAACTTGAGTTTTTGAGAGTTTCTACTTTTTGCGCTTAAGCGGTCAACTTTTTCTTTCTGATGGCGACACTTTCCAGATGATTTCTTTTTCATGAGTTCCTCCAGGAAGAGATTTTATTTGGAAGAGTAGGCGGCCAGTATGAAAACTTGTGCATCTCGTCTTCAAACTTCTGACTTTTAAGATGCATTTAAATCGTCTTTTTATCAGGTTTATCAGCACCGGCGAGCGGAGCCCGCAGCCATATTTGAAATTTAGTAGTCAACAAAGTTCACCTTTTTATTGATCCAAATTTTTTTCCCCGCTTCCCGCCACCACCCGAGGTGCAGTTACACTATTTCAGAGCTGACATTTACTCCCCAACAAGTTTAGTGAGAAAAAGAAGAGAATCTGCTTACATCAGAAAAGCACCAGAGAAAGCAATCAGATGCCCCGAGATGAACTACCGCCGTGGAATATCTGAGCGACTTTGAGTGGAAAATTGTGCGAGGCGGACAAGCGGCGTGCAAGAAAAAGTCCAAGGGTGAAAGTTGATCATACAAAGTTGCAGTACTTTTAAAATGAGAGCGGCGAAAAAGCTGATTCAGATTTGTTCTAGCTTTTTTTTTTTTTTAATGAATGCCCACTAATTTTTTTAAAATATTTGTATGAGCATGTCGTAGTGCAAAAAGCAGTCACGGGAAACGATTATTAAAATGTTAAAGTCGAGTACACGCGGAGGGGCTAAATCACGGTATTATCGCAAACATTAGTAGCTTGTTCTCTCATTTGCTACGGCGTTTCCCGTCTGATAGTTTTTATGATGCTGCTATTCATGGCTTAATGTGTGATAAAAGTCAAGGGAGCTGTTCAATGAGATGCAAAAAAAAAAAAGGAAAGAACAAAAAGATACCATGGGTCAAGGTGGGATGTAAAAAGAATATGGAGTAAAAAGACATTGAACTAAATGCATGCATACACAGCACCTAATGCACACGTTGCCGCAATTTTCGCTTCTCAAAAGTTGAATGTGTTCGCTGGTTGAAGGTTAACTGCATTTCAACCCTGTGTGATATCGGATGAATAATTGAAGGACACAACCTCAGCCAAGCATGATGGATGCCTGGCTAAATGATGGTTTAAGTATGTATTTATACGTATATTAATAATGCAGAAACAGTGCGAGGGCTTTTTTATTTTTGCAAATGTGCTGTCTGAAACATCAATACATGCATAGTAATTCTAATGGATTATGTGAGAGTTAAGAACATTTTAACATTTATTTTTGAAATAGTAAAATAATATTGTAATCCCCCAAATATAATACACGGGTGTGGGTATGTTCTATAAACGATAACTTAAAGATTAGATTATTTATTTATTTATTTTTATTCAATACCATTCGGGGAAAATTGATCTATCAGCCACACATACGCACACTGAGATTTGACATCCAGGTGTGAATTTTCTATTGGCTGTATTCTTACTTACAATAATTACCGTAACGGGACGTTAGGGCGGATTAGCATCAAGTGCCTGTTGCAACAGCAGCTCGCATTTGCTGAGATCATTGCGGCATTATATTCAATAAAAGAAGCGAGCAGACTGAACCGCCGTCCCAAGTCCATCCTTGTTCACACACAGGAATATTACTAAATCAGAGAGGATCATGTAAAAGTTACGATGTCTCCAGTAAAGAGAGGCAAGGTATGGAGCTGTGTGTACCGTTAGAGAAAGGTATTCCACTTGATTTGTTAATTGTGGTCTTTTGGCATAGACACACAATCAAAAACTTAGTGGAACATAGATAGTAGGCAAATTCGGGTATTTATGGCAAAATGAACTCGAGCTGCTTCGCGAGTAAAAGAAAAAACAACCGCTTTGAGCAGATTCAATGTTACACTGGCGTGGCATACACTGACTTCTCACAATGTGGGAGATCTGAAACACACTTGACTTAACCCACAGCAAATATATAATTTAGGAATATAAACACAAGAAAATATGAAGAATTTACAAAAGATGAGATTTATTCTGTTTTGCTACAGTTTTTACATTGTTACCAAAGTGTTTTAGATAGTAATATAGAAAATACCAGAATTTGACTCCAAAATTCAGGGTGCGTCCTATACGCAGTTGTGTCCCATATTTGGGGAATTACTGTAAATGTAATCTCATTCAAATGTCTTGGTAAGTGTGTAATTTAAATGGATTATATTTAATGCAATTCAGTGCAAATAGAAATGAGATTGTGAAGGGCCAGAAATTGGATGTGAAATTTTGAAGTAATATACAAAATGACCTGCGCATTCTGGACCATCAGGGAAGAATCCGTCAGGACAGATGGACAGACAGCGACCAAGATGGAGGATGGCCTTTGGATCCTTGCAGCTGTCGCAGTGATCAGGAGTCCCGGAACATGACTGACAGTCTGCGTCGCACGGAACTAGAAAAGGAAAATAATCAGTCGGTGACTGACCCTACAAAGAAAGGAACCTAATCAAAAGTTTAGAAATCTAAACTAACTAACTAACTAACTAACTAACTAACTAACTAACTAACTAACTAACTAACTAACTAACTAACTAACTACTTGTCAACCAAGTGATTGACCAACAAATTGACCGATCTACCGTTACCAGTCTACTTCCTAACCATCAAACTTAACTAACTAGCAAACCAACTAATCACTGGCTTTCCAACCAATGTATTCACAATAAACCAGCAAATTGATCTCCCTTACACTAACTAACTAACTAACTAACTAACTAACTAACTAACTAACTAACTAACTAACTAACTAACTAAGTAACAACTTATGAACCAAGTGATTGACCAACAAATTGACCGATCTACCTTTACCAGTTTACTTCCTAACCATCAAACATAACTACCAAACCAACTAATTAGTGGCTTACCAGCCAATGTATTGACAATAAACCAGCAAATTGATCCCCCTTACACTAACTAACTAACTAACTAACTAACTAACTAACTAACTAACTAACTAAGTAACAACTTGTGAACCAAGTGATTGACCAACAAATTGACCGATCTACCGTTACCAGTTTACTTCCTAACCATCAAACATAACTACCAAACCAACTAGTTACTGGCTTTCCAGCCAATGTATTGACAATAAACCTGCAAATTGATCCCCCTTACACTAACTAACTAACTAACTAACTAACTAACTAACTAACTAACTAACTAACTAACTAACTAACTAACTAACTATCTGACTGCCCACCTGTTTAGAATATTTTTTTTTTCTTTCCTTTTTTTTAATAGCTGTCATTACAAGAGATAATGTGGCAGATAGATTGAGAGCAACTCAAAATGAATAAATGAATATTGGTGTGACGCTACTAACCAATATTTACTGAACTAAATGATGTGAAAAGAAAATGCTCCCTCCCCAACAACCCTTAAGCAAATAAGCATACATTTAGCACTCACGATGCAAACACAAACAAGCGTGCACACATAAATACACACACACCTGAAAATGATCACTGGCAGGCAGGCAATAACCTTCAAATTATTCATTGAAAGCTTAAGCCTGGTAAGCCAAAGCTTCTCGATTAGAGCAAATTAAATGTGCATCAATGTCAGGGAAACGTCTCGAGGAGAAATGATAAGCATTTATAGTGTTGTCTACAATCGTCCATTAGTGTAAGTCTACAGCAACAAAATGGATGAATTCCAGGATGTGGATAATTCCATAAATCTTGTGTCAATTAGTCTCTTCTAGACTGTTACAACAATGTGCATGCAACGGTCACTATAAGGTGCTAGCCATTTATCAAAATGCTAACATTTAGATGTCAAAATGCAGTCAAAATTGACCAGACCATTCTAGTTGTTACCGGAATGTTCTAGACGGGTTGCGAAACTATTTTTAAAAATGAGTTACTAAAATATACTGTCCCGGGCAGTTACTAGCATTTGCTTGCAATTTACTGTGCATTGTAAGAATGTGCAAGACAGTTACAAGAATTGTAAAAAAGTTATTGAAAAAAAAAAAATTTCTTTGTTCTATTAAAACCAATCTATCTAAAAGAAGAGAAAAATAAATGAATAAAATGACCTGACAGAACTGACACATACAACCTAAAAGCTCATTATTATTTTTTTTGTATATGGTTGCTGTCACGGATTTGTACCTATTTATTTATTTATTCATCATATGTTCGGTCTTTTTCTGCATCAGCCGAGCACAAAATTGAAACAGTGACACGGAATAAAGTGCTGGTGCTCAGGTGTGATGTCGCTGACGTGACAAATGACATAGAGAAAGGTCACACGCTGTTGATGCGTTGGCACGTTATTTGTTTTTGTCGTTTAGTGTCACCGCAAGACTGATGATGTCATGGTAAACACAAAAACTTTCAAACTTGGCCTTCAAACTCCACGTATGAAAGCAGATCTCTACTTTGCACACCTAATTTGGAACCCTGAAGCAGACCAAAAGCAAGGAATTAAAACCTGATTGTGAAACCCATACCCCAATTGAGTTTCAATTCAGATTTAAAATTCAGATTTCTACATTTGCTTTAAATGATAAACCTATGACTTAAAAGCAGAACTTTAAAAGTACTGTCATTTGAAAATGCCCAGCTAGGCTTAAAACCCAACCCTGAAACAACGACTTGAGTTTCAAATCATAACAATTTTTGAAACCGTACCATAAGCTAACTGAAGGCTCGTATTTTGACCATTTTTGTGTCATTTTCTTCCACATCATTCTCACAGTTTTTTTAATCAAGGGATGACAAACCTCTGGTTTTGTGATAACTAAGTGGTCGTGCCATGTTGAATTTTGACATGTTGTCACCATCCAGGTGAAATTTCAGCTCCCTGGTGTCTTCTTAAAATGCTTTCCTTTAGACCTGAACTGCTTTTGATGTACAGATCAAAGAATTGGACTAAACCCTAAAACTTGTTAAAAACCCATCTTTTAAATCATGATTTTAGACTTCAAAATCCAACTCAAGCTCGAAACTATCATTTGAAATCTTGAACTTTCCCGTAACACAGGCTATAAACTCTCATTTCTTACGTTAACATTTGCTTTAAACCGTAACCTCAACCCCTTTTTACAAATGGGATTCTTTGTGTTAATGTTCATTTGCTTGGATGCAAATGAACATTTCAGTCACGCATGCATGCAAATGATGACATATGCTCGCGGTTCACACATGAACAAACATGACGACGGTAATTTGTACACATTATGTTCTACATGCAACTTCTGGAAAAAAACATGTTACGTGCCATATAATTCACATTTGAGATAAATGCACGAATAAAAAGTATTTAACAGTACGTAAAGCTGCACTTATATATTTTTTTAGCATTTCCTGCCGAGTGCAAATTTACTGTACATATAATAAAAAAGCCCATTAATGACCAATGTAGATTGCTGATAATCTGCTGAATAAATCAGTGCGTTGGCGGCTCGCCGAGGCTTTTGCCCCTATAACAATATGACGCAACATTGGAGCGGTTTAGCTTCTTTGTTTATTTGCCATAATGAGGCTGTATTTAACTGTTGAAGAGATCCATTTCAAAGGCGCTAATAACTCATAAAACCAAATAAGCCCGGATAATTACGTGGACGCACTAGTATTGTTGTGATGGATGGTTTCATCCCTCCCTTTGGAAATAATTAAGTAGAAATGATCAGTTCCTGACTTGAAAAAGTAATAAAATAACAGTAAAGTACATCTTTACATGTGCTAGACAGTTGGTAGAATGTGGGAATGCGCTAAAGAGTTACCAGCCTTTGCTAGAGAGTTTTCAAAATGCAGTTACCAGAATATGCTACGTAGTTAGCAAAATGTGCAATCCTAGGTGGACAGTTACTAAAATGTAGAAATGCACTAGACAGTAACGGCAATGTGATAAACAGTGACTGAATACTAAACAGTTATGAGAAAAGAACTAGCTAGAAATATTGCAGATAATAGCTGCGGACTTATTCAAGAATAAAGGTACAGTGTTGATTGTATCGGAAGATGCTCACTCTGTCAAGTAGTAGACCATTGTTGTGACAATACTTCCGGGAGGAATTTCAAAATAAAAGCGTACCAAGGGCATTTGTGTAATACATTACTTGTTATGCTACAGTTTATTTTGAAGCATTGGTTGGTTTTGTCACAACATTTGGCTGTTTTACTATAATGCAGTGGCTTGATAGGCAGCACGTTCTCCCATAAGCCGCATTGCTCTTCTGGGTCAACAAGATAACAAAAAACAACAACAACAAAAACATCTTGTCCCATAGTATGTGTCTAACCTACCTGGGTCATTGTACTGTCTGACATTAGAAGCAATGAGTATTTCAAGCCTAAGTCAGCTGAGTCTATCACTGCAACTGGGTGAATCTACAGACGAGCGTGACACAGCCCAGATGTGTATTTTCTGTCATACGGTGTTTAATAAATTGTGATTTGAAGATATCACTGCAAAAGAGATGTTATTTTTATTGTATTGATGATGAGCTGTATAGTTTTTGGAACCTACCAGGACTGGAAGGCGCTACACAGTTACTGACGTACGAGACAGTTGCTGGAATTCACTAGAGAGGTACCGCAATGCACTAGCCAGTAACAGGACTAAGCCAAGAAAAACATGTACTGGATATAGGGAATATACCATACAAATACCAGGAAGTGCAGTTACCTATTACAGTGTAGCATACCACAATAATATTACTTGAAATTACCTGAGAGTTACTATAGTGTTTCTAGACAGTTACTGGCATGTGCTAGAACACCAGAAATAGCCCGGCCTAGTTTTCCCCCCTCCTCTTTCTCGTCAAGGACAATTGTCTTTTTGTGCGCGTTTTATCTCCAGCATCAACCCTACCCGACGACGTCCTTTTATTTATCCCGCCAGCTCTTCTCTCAGCTCTCTCACACACATACCCTTCTCTCACTAAGGTTATTTGGGCGTTTTTGGATGGCGCTCAAAAGTAGAAGCAGGTGCGCGTGCACAAGCATGCACACAATATGCACGCCCATACACACCCACACACACACCCCCACACACACCTAATATTCAAAGCATTCTCATGCGACATCTGATAAGATGCAAGGCTGAGATTTGAAATGAAAAGTTTGTTTTTCCCTCTTTTAATAGGGACTAACTGACAAAACACACACACATGCACCACATCATAGTGTTTCTGTTTCCAATTGCAGTGCCAGGCTGCTTTTTAGATGCTTCCCACACTTAAATGCGACACAAGTTATGAGAAAGTTCTAGACAGTTTCTGTTGATATTCCAGAAAGTTATAAGAAAGTGGTAAACAGTGTGAGACAATGAATCACTAACTTGTATTTTCTGTCGAAAGATTGATCATTAAAAATGTAAACAGTATTTCAAGATTTGCATATCATATTTGCTTCTTTTTACTGTGAATATCATTAACAGTGCTCTCCAGTTACCAAAATGTTCCAAACAGTTAAAAAAAAAAGCATCCTAGACAGTTAGTTTCCAGAAATGTGCTAGGAAGAAAAAAACAATACAAACATAAATAAAATAATCCACTGTTTTTAGTATTATTTGACACTTCTGTTTTTAGTTGCTTTTTTCTCCCTCAAGGAACTTAAACACGAGTCAGGTAAACAAAAAACAAGAGCACTTCAGATTTTTTTCTATGACCCAAAAGCCCTCTCAATGATTATTTGTACTGTGCGTGAGTGCCTCCTGAACCTGCCGCGTTGCCTTCAAACGACCTGCTTGAGCCTTGTTGTCGATGCAGGAAATCAGCACATTTACTGCGCAAACAGCAAATATGTAAAGTCGACCTAATCCCAGGACGCGTGCCGGAAAGTTCCTCTAGATTTTCACGCGGCACGGCTATCTGTAACGGCGCCGACCTCCTTAAAAGCCTCATCGTTATTCATCACGCCGGCTAATTTGCATAACCAAACGTCCGTGGAGAACAGACGAGAGACCTTTAGCTGCCAAAGTCAACTTGACAGACAATCCTTTGTTACGCACGCACGTAAGCACGCGCAGATACACGCGATCGTGTAAAATTCACCTTGGTGACACCGGGGGCAGCAATGTCCTTCCTGAACGACGACCAAGGTGCCCGGCGGGCATGTCGGGCAGGACGGCAGGTAGCAAGTCACCCGGGCGTCGCGGCACTCGCATTCGCGGCAGCTGGCGTCGGTCCAGCGGGCCGAGTCCTGAGGCGACGACAGGCGGATGAAATATTCATGAAGAAAAATAGGCTTTAACACAGAGGAACGTAGTTGACGTTTGCCAGAATTTGTGAGACGGTTACATGAAAACATGTGACAGTGCAAAGGACCATGCTTGACAGATACTCGAACATCTAGGACTGTTGTCACGATGTGTGAGACTGCTACTGGAGCATCCTAGGCACTAATTGGAACATGCTATATCTCTGAAGGAAGGTGCTGGCTGAGAAACTAACTCTGACAGACTCAACAATAATCCAGTGTAACCTCGTTTTTCGTGGTTAGTGGGGACCGAAAACTCCCTGCAAAAGTGAAATCCGCGAAAGACGAACCCCCCACCCCCCTCCTGGAATTTTCATGCATGTGTATGATGGTACCAGAATGTAAAATGGATTCCTACTTTAAATATTTGAAACAAAGTTTACTGCAGTATACATATTTACTTACATTTTTCATTATTACAATTTATACAGTAACAGTACTGTTATCCCTTCCCGTTTACATCTCTTGACTGTAGTTGGGGAACACAGTGGGCCGGAGTTTCCGTATTATCCGGACTATAAGGCGCACCAGATTATAAGGCGCACCCTCAATAATTGACATATTTTAAAACTTTTTTCATGTATTAGGTGCACCGGATTATAAGGCGCACCCTCAATCACTGACATATTTTAAAACTTTTCAATCACAACATAATAATGCTAAACTCTCAATAGCATCATAACTCAATGTCAATATGACCAACCTTATTCAACTATAAACACACAAAAGAAACAGGTAAAGCTTATTTTATCACCAACCTTGTTCAACTGTAAAGGTTACTTTATCAGTTCATTCCCCATCTACGAATCCCAATCTCAATATTGATCCATATAGAAGGCGCACCTGATTATAAGGCGCACCATCAGTTTTTAAAAAAAATTAAGGCTTTTAGGTGCGCCTTATAGTGCGGAAAATTCGGTAAACTCGGTGTAACAGCCTTCTAACGTCAACCTGTATTGATGCCCGTAGATCACCAAACATGATAACAAAAAAGCAGATTTTACACTCAAAATTCCAACTAATTAAAACATCTTCCAAACGCTTCTGCTTGCCCCACCGTTGTCAATCGCATGTGAGTTTCATTCGGATACACTGTCTTAAGGTATAACAGCATGGAAAAGATTTGTCAGCCAATTCGTCAATCAGATCATGGGCAAGGCTACAAGATACGTGATTGGCTCCCGGTGCGGCATTGACCATGAGAGCAGGAGTTGTAATCCACTCTTGCCATCATTGGCCTATATTGCGCTAGGAGTCAATCACGTGTCTTGTAGGAATACTGCTGAGCGGATTGACTGATTGTCTAGCCAGTCAATCTTCTCCAAGCTGTTGATTGCCTCCAGCAAGCATTCTCCCCCGCACACATGAGAAAGTGCAGAAAAAGCAATACAGTGACTACAAAACACACCTTTGTTGTATTTAAATGGAATTTTGAGTGTAAACTCTGCTTCCCTGTTATAATATTTTGTCAGCTATGGGCTTCACTTTAGGTTGCCGTTGGAGGAGTGAAATTACAGTCAACTTATCTGTTTGGTGTGCAAGAAACCTGCATCTATCTGCACTATAGCTTTTTATTTAATGAAAAAAATTGTGCACAGAGGGCGTGAATTTGCTATCAGGAGAATGCACCATTTGTGTTGTGCTTTGCATGACAGTAACCCACACTGCCAAACGTGCTGAGAAGGCAAGCCAATGATTCAAAATAAACCGTAACCATGCCAAATATTGTATAGACACGAACACGCTGGTATGCTTTTATTTTGAAGTTCTTCCCAGAAGCATGCTGCACTGACTGTGATGACACTTTCTACTTTGCAAAGCGTTCCTCCTTCCCGGGGTTATGTAAACATCGCAATGTCATTCGGAAATCAATCGCAAATTCTTGGTACGAAAAATTAACTTAATTACGCCAACATTAGCTAACAATCGACTCTAGCTAGCAGTGCATTCAGGTGCAGTTTAATAAATGTAAATCAAAACAGCACAAAAATTTTGACATGTATGCTGATCACTTTTGAAAATACCACACTGAGTCAAATGTTTCCTCTGTGGGATTGATGTCACTTGTCTCATTAAAAAAAAGTTATAGGAGATAACGCTCACAATTGTGTGTAAAAAAATTGATAAATATATTAACAGTTACAAGAAGTTGCTAGCTTGATACATGGATGTTCTATACATACACGGTAAATACTAGACTGCTGATAGAGTGTAATTAGACAGATACTGGAAGTATTTTACATTCAACAGAACATCGTAGACTACTACCAGAATGTGCTCTGGACAGTTACTAGAAGAAGTCACTAGCAACTATATTAGACACATGGAAAGAAATACTGAGACTTTATTAGAACCTACTAGATCATTAAATCATTATATGGATGTGCTAGATGTTAGGTATGTGATGTTGGGTCACATTTAATCAAATATGCTATAAAGACATACAATGGCATGTGCTGGAGACTAACAAACTAACAAACTAACTAACTAACTAACTAACTAACTAACTAACTAACTAACTAACTAACACTGTTTTCTGACTGGTTAAGCAACATGCTGCATTTGAAGCCTCGGTGAGGAACGTTCCGGAGGTCTCCTGAGGACAGAGCACCCCAATTTTTGATCGATCTGATAAAACATGCCGCCAGTTGACAAACCAGAGCGAAAAAACTCACAGAGGCGAATAAAAAAAAAAAAAATCCCAAGTGTCTTGTCAGGCCTTCAGATGGACGTGTGAGCACTGAAGTGAGCCGGAGGACGCGCTACATTATTTGTTTATACCAGCAGGATGGATTTCTCTAGGGAGACGTTGGAAGAAGAAGCTACTAGAAAAAAAAGATAACAACTCCCTTCACTTTGGGCCTTTGCTGACCTTTTTCAAAGAATTGGATGAGCTAAGCCGAGGGCTTGGAAAAAATGTATTGTTTTTTGTTTGTTTTTGATTTTTTACAGGCCATACCTTGCTGTAATGAGGAACATGAAAATCGATACTGTTTTTGAAGAAAAAAAAAAACGAAAGTAGAGCTCTAGAAGGAAAATTGGACTTTGGTGACTGTGATAGACATTTAGCATAATACGCAAGATTTTTTTCCAGAATCTTGAAAGTTATCTGAACTCACTAACCAGTTCCCATACTCTATAATGTGACGGCTAACGAAACGTGCTAGCCAAACAGCTACAGGAATGTACAAAGTATTCGTCTTTGAACAAACCCACATAAAACGCTCAAGTACTTACCTTGTATGATTTTCCTTGGCGTAAACAAGAATTTTTCTGCATGGAACATTGTGGACAGCACATTCCTGGAGGATGAATCAACTCGGATCCCTAAAAAGACATAAAAGAAAAGTTACCAAAAATGTGAAAATTAGCAAGCGGTGAATGTGTATACTTGACCTTCATTACAGTCACCCTCCTCAGGTCTAATCAGAATGATGTTAATGACATAAATTAGTTGTAATTGGCACAGCAGGATGAATTACATTAATTTTCGTGAATAATAAATAATTTGGGTAGAGAAGCTAAGTGATTTCAACTTGGTTCCCTGTATGCAACTTTTATTTAAAATTCTTGAATAAATAACTCACGTAAAATTTGTTTTAAGACATCACGTTTGACAATTTAAAATTGGTTTTGTTTTCTAACTGCACATGAGCATCAATGAATCCATCCAATTTCTTGTCCTCTGCTTGTCCTCCTCAAAAAATGAAATAAATTAAAATAATCACACATCAAAGTAGAAGAATCTTGATTTATTTCAGTCATTTTAAAAAATTCAGTTTGTGCCCATACAAAGGGACATCATTGATTTCTTTTTTTAAATCTCAATGTAAAAAAAAGTAATTGAGTAATTACTTCAGATTACTATTAGTACCTAAAGTAATTGATTACTTTAGGTACTAATAGTAAATTGAAGTAATTGATTACTTAGGTACTGAAGAAGTACAATATTCATTAATATAACTAAGAGGTGCTAAGGTAATCAATTACTCTGGGTACTCAAATTCTAAATTAACCAATTACTTTAGTTTTCAAGTACTTAATGTAATCAAATACTACAGTACTTATTGCTGCTAAAGTACTAGAGTACCAAAGGTAATTGGTTATTTTAATGTAAAAAATGACTTTAATACAGAATTAATTTAGTACCAGTCATTTTTAGAAACAATTTTGCAAAACACTTGAAAATCTTTGAAAAACATATCAATAAATACCTGGGTTTGAATATCTGGACTCCAAAAAAAAATAAAAAATAAAAAATACTTCTTGGGGTAGAATGATTCAAAGGCAAAATAAACTTAATTTGACAAAAACACATTGGAAGAAGCTTTGCCTCTAAACTTATTTGCTTTCTCCGGCTAAAAATGAACGCCTTTTCTAATCGCCTGAAGACACTTGTTTATTTGTCTTTGCTAGGCCTCTTTAATGATCCTAAACATCGTCTTCATTTGCGACTATTGGTGCTTCGGCCGACAGCAATACACACAAAAAAAACATTAAAAGTGCATTGCACTTGTGCATAAAATGATTTTGTGCTACCTAATGGGCTACTGCATGCCGATTTCCTCCCTTGCCGCCTCCCCAGCACACTCACACACAGAAACGCACGCAGGTTTCAACCGATCTCTCCATTTGTGTCACTTTGGCCGAGTTAATTAGCCGGCGTGGAAGCGGCCAAGCGTTTAAGTGCAAATGATTCTCCGTCCATCCTCCCACTGCAGCTACTGTCTAACGCGGGCCACATATCACGGCTAAAAACACCATTAAATATTCTGTAAATATAACAAGAAGACACATCAAATATGATGGAGGTATTACACAGTGATTTATTTTATGAGAGTGTATCATATATACCAGTTACCAAGAACCACGCTTGACACTTACTAGAAAGTGTTAGACTGTTACCGAAATGAGCTTAGGAAGTTAACGGAATGTCTTACAAGTTACTAAAATTTGCAACACATTTATCTATACGTACTACACAATAACCTGGCAGAAATAAGCTGGCAGAAAGTCATTACGATGCTAAACAACCTCACCTTTTTTTTTTCAGAGAAGTACCCCCTGTGAAATACCTTTTAAGCCGAGTACCGCTTAACCAGTGGAAAGCATTTTGGGGTTAAAAAAAAAACAAACAAACTTAAAACATGCCATGAGTGTCTGATTTATTAAAATTAAGACCCTTTCAAACTTTATTTGTATTGGTCCACAAAAAAGTAATCAACCTAAAGTGTCTCCTTTTGGATACAGATGATATTTGTTGTCAAAAAGAAATACCTTAATTATTAATAAATATTTTTCCACGCAAAAAAAATAGAAAGTGTCAGACCTGTTCTAAAAAAATGATATATCCCCATGTTCAAGACAATCGACCCTATACAATTAATGAAGTGTCTTTGACACAAACAACTACCCAAACTACCCAACCAATTATCACCATCTGATAGACTGACTAATTAACCAAATGGATCTGGATCAACTAACTAACTAACTAACTAACTAACTAACTAACTAACTAACTAACTAACTAACTACGTCTAATGGGTCATTTCCACAGACTAAGCAGAAGTTGACTGCAACCTATTAAGCAGCTAACAAACTAACACACTATGTGATCATTTGATCCAATAGATGTAGCTCTAGTAGCTGTCATAGTTTCAGATTAATTTTAGCTTTACGTTGAAGTGCATAAAATGTGTCTTAACTTTGAAGATATTTGAGCAGAAGTGCAAAGAGGGAAAAAAGGTAGTGAAAAGTATGAACAAATCTCTCTGAGGACATAATGAAATAAGTTGCCTTTAACAAAGTGAATTAAAAAGTTCCTTGAGAAGGTCCTCCGTCTTTGTGGGGAGTTTTTCAATTGTATGAGCTGTAGGCATAATTGACACTTGATGTGCTTTGACGGAGCGCAAAGACTGGCTGTACTTTCAGAATAGTTCAGTGGAATATCAGGGAAAATAGTGTTTGAGAAACAGCAGTTACTACCTGACCTCCCTCAGTTAATATTTTTGAAAAAGCGTCATAAAGGTGCGCATTATCTCTCTCTGCCAGTCCAACACCTATTCAACTTATTTAATCTCATTGGACACATAATTCTAACACTATTAATGTTGAATTGACACAACGTGACCTTCAATACTGAGCATTAAATTTAAATAACGAAGCTAAGGTCATATTTACTACTTATACTAAAGATGTAGACCTGCGCCAAGGCTGAACCATCATAAACTTGGAATCACAGAAACAAGTAGCCATCCAACCATTATCAATCAGTCCACCTAAAATTCTTGCATTCAAGTGAGTGAAAATGACTGGACCCTAACCAACCAACCAACCAACCAACCATAAAACCAAAAACAACAATTTCAAACTAACTAACTAACTAACTAACTAACTAACTAACTAACTAACTAACTAACTAACTAACTAACTAACTAACTAACTAACTCTATTATACCTCAACCACCAACTAACAACAACAACTAACGATAGCTAGTTAATTTAAAACACACACACACACACATCCACAACCAAACCACTAACTGTCAAAATCCAATCATCCAGCCAATTAACTAGTTGGTTGACTTATTAACTAACCTAATAAATAACAAATAACATGTTTCAAACAACTACAACTGCTGCCTGACCACCTTACCAACCAACCAAAGAATGATCCAAAGAAACACCCCACCAACTAATGGCTGACAAGCCTGACTAACCATCCCAGTTGACTCACCATAGAACTAACCATCAAAGGTCAAATTTTTTTAACCAACCATCTGACTACGTGATAAACTAATAAACCAATTAACTAAACATCCAAACTGACATGATAGAAAACCATCCGATCAAAAACATAAACAGCTACTTAACCAATTAACTAAGCAACCATAAAAAGATTATCCAGAACTCCTCGCAGTCTTTATAGAACCAAGAGGATCATTAGCGCTAAGTACAAAAATAAAACCGATCATTTACCTGCGGGCAGTGGAGGCGTGCGCACTCGGCCTTGTGGCAGAGGACTTGACCGCGGCTGCATGTGCAGAATTCGCAGCCGCTGGCATTCCACATGTCGCCGTGGTAACGCACTATACTCTGATACAGGCAGCTTCCCCTGGCGGCGGCGCACTCGTCGCAGCACTGGCCTGCGCGCCTCACTTTTGTCTGACCCTGTGGAAAGCAAATTAAGTCATAGTTATGTACCCTGTAGAAATAGCAGTTACGTGGAATTTGTGCACATTTTAGATTCACTCCAAGTATATCATTCAATTGAGGAGAAAAGTAAATGTGATATGACATGATTACAACAGTTGGAAGACTATACGCCAGTGAAGTAAAAATTAACGCTCATGAGCCACTTTGATTATTTTTTTTACTCCACTTGATGGTGCTCTTGGTTTAATCCTTAGCCAGTATTTGGACATTTTTCGGGTAATTTTCTTCCACATCATTTTCACAATTTTGAGCAAGGCTGGTAGTGTGATAACTAAGTGGTTGTGCCATATTAAACTTTGACATATTGTCACCCTCTGGGTGAAATTTCAGCTCCCGTGTGTCTTCTTTGATGTGAAATGATCAAAGTAGCGGACAAAATACAGCACAGGGGTTAGAGATACATGCTAATGCAATGGAAATGTATTCAAATTTCCACTGGATTGTTAAACCAAGAGCGCCATCTAGGAATAAAATCATTTAAAGCGCAAGTGAAGTTTATTTTCTCATCACAACTATACACAGTAGGTACAATACAGTTCACTTTAATTATTCAATCCAGTTACGATATTATTACCTCCTATTGTAATTTCAAATGTCATACGACTCACCGCATTTACGATATTTTTCATGCGCTGATTCACTACAAATGAGAAACTATACCTTGTCATACATCAAAAGATTCAATCCAATTATACTTCAAGTCACTCCAGCAATGATACAATTCACAGCAGTTGTGAATGAGATTTAATTCTAGTGATGTGGTATGACATGAATAATTCCAATTCGGATACTATACAGCAGTGGTCCCCAACCATTTGATCACCACGGACCAGTCAACGCCTTAGATTTATATTTCGGACCGAGGGGAGGGGGGGGGCTGGCCACATCATCCTTCTCACTATGTATGTAATATCAACAGCGGCCAGAGGCGGCGCCAAAAAAACAAAAATCAAGCACAAACGTATGAACTGTTTAACTAAATCATCTCCAAAACATTATTTCGGGTGCAGCCCACGCGGCCCGGTAACAGTTGATCCACGGACCGGGACTGGGGGTTGGGGACCACTGCTATACTGGACACTCTAATTAGAATATGATTCACTTAGTGCAGATTTAATTTACACCTGTTGCATTGTGATGTATCAGTAAAATTGCAATAGCATTGCCTCATATTATGAGAAAATATCCCCTATTATAAGGGAAAGCATGGCCTTATCAATGCGATATGGCGTACTTCTCCCCACTTTGGATTAAACATATTTAAAAAACAAACAAACAAAAAAACAATTCCCTCAAATATGGCGCAAAGTCGAATTATGATGCGATACAATTGATTCTATATTGGGGGCTTACTCCTCTTATGGTGCAATACGTTTTCTGAAATGGTCCATTCTGATTTGGATGCGAATCACTCTAAATTGGATGAACCCCACTCCAATCCCAATATTTCACTTATTAGTAACCATCAAATCTTTAAACAATTTACACATTTTTGAATGATTGTAATGATCCATCAAAACATTTTCCCTTTTTATTTTTTACATGCTTAAGGTGTAGTAGAGCGGTCGCGAGACACCGAAGTACCACAACATTATCAGAGCATTTCCTCACAAACTCGTCACACGCTTTGATGGACGACAATTGCAGCTGTCGCAGTGCCGGAAAGAAGAAAGTGAGATTGAAGTTGATGCGCAGCATGCGACCACGTTGTGAATTTTGATTAACGCCAGCCAGACAGCCGGCAGGCCAGTGAATCCGCTTGTTAGCGCCCTCTGATCTCCATCATCCCGAAGGATATTTTCACGCATGTGTTCCACGTGTAAGAGGACATGATTAAAGTCCTACACTGACTTCTAACCCGGAGTTCCTACTTTGTTGGTTATGTGTAAGTGAGATAGCGCACGAAGTTGGCACTCTTTAAGGACATTCATTTTCTTCTTTAAAGATAATCAAATGAAAGTAAATTCTGTGTAATCTGCCCTATGTGATACAACAACATACTGTATGTTAACTGTATTACTTTAAGATCATAACCACATCCACGATGGAAACACCTCACAATACTAACCAACTATCTAACCAACTGACTAACAACAATCAAACAACCAATCACTTATACAGCTAATTCAGTATCTTACATTAATGTAAGAAAACAAACGACCAACCATCCGTCTATTCAATGAACCAACATACTGACAAACTAAATGATCACCCAACAATGTGACCAAGTTTCCATATACCCGACTAACTAACAGACTGGCTGATTGACTAAGTAAGTCACTTAAAAACTATACTGTTGGCTAATGAGCTATCCAGGTATCTAAATAAACTAAATTGACTAACAATCCAAAAAACATCAAATCCACCATCCGCCTAACTGGGTAACTAGCTAAAGAATTCAGCATCCACCAATATAAATAACCAACCAGCTAACCAACCAACTAAGTTAATGACAAACAACCTTGTTGACTAATGAGCTAGCCAGCTAACCAAATTAAACAGACTGACTAAAAATGCAAATAACCAAACAAAAAAATCAACCACCCAATAACTATGTAGCTAGCTCAATAATCTAGCATCCAACAAAATAAATAAGTAACCAACCAACCAACCAACCAACCAACCAACCAACCAACCAACTAAGTAACTGACAAACAAATTTGATGACTAATGAGTTAGGGAGCTAGTTAACTAATTTAAACTGACTAACAATGCAAATAACCAAACAAGAAATCAACCATTCGGCTAACTAGGTAGCTATTAGAAATACCTTTCGATATTACCAACCATCTAACCAACTGACTGACTAACAATAACCAACCGACCAACCAATCACTTATGCAGCTAATTAGTTAGCGCTCTAAGTAATCTAGTACTCAACAATACAAATAACAACCAATAAATCTAAACTAATTGATTACCCAACAATGCAACCAACTTCATCCAACTCACTGACTAAATAACTAACAGAAAAACAAACTCATTGACTAAATAGCTACGTAGCAAGTAAGCTTAGCTAATTAAAAAAACACAATTGACTGACTAGTACAAATAACCAACAACCACACAGTTAATTTGGTATCTAAATGACCAAACATCCAAAAATACAACTAAACAACCTACAGACCACTTCCTCAAAGAACCAACTGACTGACAAAATAATCGGTCGCCAACTGACTGACTAAATAACCAGTCAAACTACCCTCTCACTCACTACGGATCAAATGACAGACTAACAAACAAATAAACTAACCGAGGAGTCCATTTGGGAGGATTCGTTTTGATATATTTCCGCGTTGTTTTGCACTCGGGGTCTGGCCATGCCGGTTTAATAAATAATCCAATGAATAACATTAGGAATTTATGAATGAATAAAATCCACCTTGGATATCACCATGTTAATCGTCGTGCCAATATGTGGAACTGCCTCTCTGGTGTAATTGCGTCTTTTTATTACATTTGATTGCGAGCTCGTCAGCGTGCGCGTTTCTGCGACTCCCTAACGAGATACCGATACAGACAAAATTGCTTACAACTGCGAATTAAATGTCAACTTTTGCGTGTTTGTACGCAGTGTGGGAGGGTGGGAGACAGAAGCAATTCCACAAGGTCTTGCACTGCAATCTATTTGTAGAGTCTGTGCGCGCATCTAAATGTATGAGGATCTGCTGACTGCTGAATGTCAATGCACGTATCTCTGTGTCTCTAGGTGCGTATGTATGTGACCGTACTTCATGTGTGTTTGTGTGGGTTTCTGTAGCTGCCTACATTGTGGTTTCTCATAGCTAAATTTGGCAAAACCAATTAGAGCATAGCTAGTTTAGTAGCTGATAATTGGCTAGCAGTGTTGTTCAACCTGTGATGAGCCGAGACACTGTTTTTTTTCTTCGGAAAAACCTCCAGGCACACCACCAATCTGCAGGGGCCTTATCATGAAAAGTCAACATTTTGGAGCTTTTAACCATGTTACATTGTTGGTTTCAAAACCTAAAACCTGAAAGTGTTATTTTTCTTCATTGATCTATTTTCAATCATCCCTTACTGATTCTGGACTCTGTACGTGATAAACATGACTGAGAAACACTTTCGACGAGAGAAGTAATTCCTATCTCCCCTACACCGCACCCGTACCGCCTGCGCATGGTAAAAACTCATCGACCTTATCCATGTCTATTAGTTTCATTTTGCTTCCGGAGTTGAGGAGGAGAGATTTTGCAGCAACGTTTCTTTTATTAGTTACAACACTTTACTGTAGAAAAGTGGGGAAAATTTGCATTTAACCTGGAGCCGGATCTGTTGTTATGAATACTAGGTTTCTATGGGGACCGATTTGATAGGAGAAACGTGCCAGCGAGTGCGATCTCTAGACACTGTTTTGCATTTTATTGTCGTAAAACGCCCATTTTTGGTTCTGCCCTTGTATGGATAAGTGGTCAAGATGATGACCGCCTGCATCATAAAGAGGGTGTGGCAGCAACACTGTGAGAAGAACGGCCAGCCAATGAGATGGTTTACTTCCTGGTTAGAAATGTCAGTACCGTGAAACTCATACAGTTTTTAATAAGAGATTAAAAGATCAATCCGTCAAATGTAATTTATATGCATTTATTTAACTGTGTTAAGTGTAAACATTTCATGATCTTGGTCCTTTAACTATATACTGGAAAACAAAGTAGGGAACTCCAGTTCCTCGAGAGCCATATCCTGCCTGTTTTTGATGTGTCTCACTTTCAACACACTTGATTGAAATGATCAGGATCATTATCAGGCTTCCACAGGGCTTGCTGATGAGCTGAATATTTGAACCAGGTGTGAAAGGCGAGGGAGACATCGAAAATAGGCGGGATATGGCTCTTGAGGAACCGGAGTTCCCTACCCCCGCTGTAAAGTCATTCTAATTAAAGTTTTATCAACAGAAATTAAATAAACACAGTCTAAGCTTTTTTTCTTTCTTTTTTTTTTGACCTCTAGAGCTTTCATCTGTCAGAATTTTGTTTTGTGGCCGATTTGGAGTTAGTATTCTTCCTTTTCAAAAACTTCTGCATCACTGACACAGTAGTTTGACAAAAAATAGTTGCAGCCACAGGCTAATTTCTGTCAGCCCCGCCAATCACAATCAAACCCTTAAAATCTTGTCTCAAAGTACTGTGCTGCTGCCTATTGGCGAAGACTATTTATGCCATGATTACTCTGAAATTGGATAATTTACCACGGCACACCTAAAAATATCTCGCGGAACACTACAGTGCCGCAGCACCATGGTTGAACAACAAGGGTCACGAACCAGGGATCTGCGGCCCGGTACTGGTCCGTGGTTCATTTGGAACCGGGCCGCAAAATAAGAAACAGATGTCTTTGGAAAATTTCTTTGGGATGGGGAAAAGGCCCAGTGGAGAGACAGAAGAACCTACAACCTCTTTCACAAATGTGAACAATACCAAGAGTCCTACTTGAAATAATGATTTATCGCAGCCAAAAAGGACCCACAAACTGGCAAGAAATTGACCCGTGACCAATTTGTTAGCAAAGCAGGTGAATCTCGCATGCCTGTGCTAGAGACTGCAAATGACGATGACCTTAAAAGTATGCTTGAGACAAAAACTCAGCCACGGTCCTGGATTAAATTTCTGACAGAATACCCTAATATCCTATCGATGTGGAGAGGGGTTTTCTGCAGTGACGGCAACAAAAACAAAACAACGGAGTAGTTGGAGAGGATATAAGCGACGCACTTCGGGTGTTATTGTCTTCTAGTGCATAGCGGACACGCCTAGCATACTCCACTTTTTCATCATGAAGTTGAGTCAGAATGCAAAAATTATTATTTTTTTAGTAGTGGTCGCGCATGCCCTGATAATTGCCTTGGACGCCGGTAACGATGTACTGCAGGCATCTCAAACTCAATTTGTGTGCAGGTCACTTGAGATAGAGTCTGAGTGTGTCTGGCTGCATGAAATATTCCACGAAAAAAGATGTTCATGGCTCAAAAAAATACAAGCAAACCAATCTTCAGAATCTTTATGAATACAGTTCAGAATATTAAAGGTCCTTCGGAATGTGAAGTAGATGGGTGAGCCGTTCCTCTTTCTCATCTCCTTTGTACTTTGCATAGTCCTCAGCATGTCTAAGGTGAGCGATGATGTTTGACTTCTTGAGCACTGCAACTTCCTATGTGCATTCAAGACTGTCTCCAGTATTACTTGGCTATTCTTTTCACCAACCTCTCACTTCAAGGCATGTTTTAAAAAAGATATGACTGTGACTGGGTGACGGGATATCTTTTAGTTACACTTGGGGTCACCTCAGAATTACATTTCAACAAAAGATGTCAAGAACCTGAGCTGGCCCAAAAGTAATAAAAAAAAAAATACAACAACAAAACACTGCCACACTGACATTAAACTTTGATGTCATTTAGAGGACCGTAAAATATAATCCTGCAGGCCTTACATGGCCCCCCAGCCAAGAGTTTGAAACCCGTGTTCTAGTACATTGATATACATAATTATCTAGTGCAAAGTGGTAAATGTGCTTAGTATAGTGTTGCCGTTTAGTACAAACCAGTGACTGTTTCACACCCTGGTAATTGATCACATTTTGTCTCCAGATTCAGAGCGTGTGTGTGTTTGTGTGTAAGTATGGGTTGTGCAGCACACACTGCAAAGGTAAAAAATAAAGCACTTTTTATTACCTCCCCTACTGTTTGGATGCACATTTGTGTGTCTGTGCGTGTCTGTGGTTTTGTTTTGCTGCATGGTGGGGACTAAATCCTGGGTTTTATTGTCTTTGCGGGGACCTCGTCCTCTTATTTTGATGGGCCCCACTAGTACAAACCTCTTCATGATGGTCAAGACTAGGTAATTGCTTCTCAATTATTTTTTGCAAAGCCCCCTCTCGCCGCAAGGAAAAAGAAAATACCACCCCCACCCCCATTGACTCTAAATGGGATTATTATCTATGAAAACTGGATAACTATAGCTAACATTGTATCCTTTTTAAGAAATAAATGGAGTTAAATCCATTTTCAGCAAATTTACAGCTTATTCAGAATCTGAAAAAGCTGAAATTTAAACGTTTCTGAACCCTACACAGACTTTGACAATCAGAGAACCAGAGCACCACCTGGTGCCACAGTTTTTCTCTGCCCCCCCCCCCCCTCCCCCCCAGCGGACTGACCCCACTTTTTGAGAAGGATTATGTTAGGGTAAGGGTTATGGTTAGGCAATCAGTTGAGATAGTTAAGATTAGGGACTAGGAAAGGCATTACGTCAATGGGATGGCCCCACAAAGATAGTAAGACAAACCTATGTGCTTGTTTGTGTGAGCCTGTGCGTATGTTTGTTTATGCAACCAATATGTAAACACTCACCTTATCACAGGTGACAGGCCGGCAGGTGTGTGCGTGACATTTGGACTGACCGCGCTCGCACACACAGGTGGTGCAGGCGTCCCTTTGCCACTGCTCGCCATGCTGTTGACACACACACAAAAACACACATTAGCTTCCCCGATTGGGTGTCCTGTGGTTTACCTAATGAGCTGACTTTACCTGGTACTCTTTCCCAGCAGATAAGCACGGGTTGGACACACAATGAGGACAGCACTGACCAGGCGGAATCACCAAATTTTCATTCTGAGGGAGAGCATACAGGCAATTAGTGGCTTCAATTGCCCTGAACTTTTCCAATTTACCTCATTGTACTGTTATTCATCCACTGCATATTTTGTCTTATCTTAGTGTAGTGTTTTATCATATTTACACTTCCCCTGCTTCACTGCTGTTTAGCATTTAGAAGTGCTCTTACTATAGAGTGTTTTTTTTTTGTAAACACATACTTGGAGATGCACCATAATTGTGTTATAGCTGCACCAGATAATGACAATAATAGCTTTGTATTGTAATCCAGTGTTGGACAGGAAAGAGCAAACTGGGCTATGGGATGTTGCGTTGAAAACTCACAGCTTTGCAGGCCACTCGCGGACACTCGGCGACCGAGCATCGGACGTCCCCGTTGTGGCAAACGCATCTAGAGCAGTGGCTGGGATGCCACTCTTCGCCATCCAAATACTCGGAACCCTCCCAGGAGCAAGAATCTGATGCACACAAATGGGGTCATGAGGAATTTGAAAATTTGTAGTTATCTATCATGAGTGGTCCCCAAAAGACACAGGAGATTTCTAATTTTGCGGCAAAGTGCGGTGCTTTGAATTTCAGTTTCCTCGTTTTTCGCGGTTAATGGGGACCAATACCCCACGCGACAAGTGAAATCCGCAAAGTAGGACCCCCTCCTCCCAGGAATTTTATTGCATGTGTATGTGGGTACTGTAATTTTTTTAAAATGTGACAAGTACGTATACTTTACATATTTGAGACAAAGACGACTGAAGTACACATATTTACCTAAATCTTTAATTATTAAACCTTATACAGTAACTTTACTGCTATCCCTTCCCACTTCCATCCCTTGGCCGTAGTCAGGGAATACGGAGGGCCGACGTTGCCCTCGGAGTAACACCCCTCGGACGTCGACCTAAAGTTGAGTGCGTCGCTGACCAAACATGAAAACAGGGAAGCAGAGTTTACGCTCAAAATTTCACTTTGTTATAGTGTGTAACACATTCCCAACGGTCTGTTTTGTCCTCCTCACTGTATTCCTCTGGCCGCCTGTTCTCACTCGAGTGTGATGTGGAGACTGCTACTGTAGATAATACAGTCAACAGCTTGGACAAGACTGGCCACACAATGTCAATGAGGGCAGGAGTGGATTACAACTCCTGCCCTCATTGGTCGATGTTGAGCCAGGTGCAATTCACATTTCTTGTAGGAATGTGTGTGACTGATTGTCCAAGTGTCCCAGTCTTGTCCAAGATGTTGACTTTACCTCTTGAAGCAGTCTTCGCCTCACACGTGAGTGAGAGCGTGCAGCCATATCATTAAAAAGAAGCCACGCCCAAAAACTCAGAAGTTGGTTTTGCTTTAAAATTGTCCATTTTGGGGTCATACTTGCAAGTTTGGGGGTATTTTGTCAAAGGCTCTTATACACATTTCTGATATTAATTCCCTGAAGCTAAGTTTTATTTACAAACAAAAGAGTCAGCAAACAAGCCTTGTGTGAGTAGACCCACAGAAATGTCCATGGAAGCCTTTTCCAAAAAGACACAGGAAGTCTACCATTTTAGATTGAAGCATGCATCGTGCAGCAAATTTCTTACTCGTGAGTCACAAGTCATTAATGTTTTCTCAAACAATCTTTGAAGGAAAAAGGTAGCGCAAATCTGTCGGACAAAGAGTTGAAATGGATGATTCACCCCAACATAGATAAGCAAAGCTGTTTCGCATGCAAATGATTGAAGTGTGAAAGCAAGTGAAATATCAAACATTGCTATTGTTGTTGAGGTGAATGTCTTGTTGAAATCCTTAAAGCTATTTTGAGCGCAATTTCCCACACTCCCGTGAGCCAGAGAAATTTGTACAAAGCAGCCTCCTGCCCGTTCTTGGAATTAGCATATAATAGTTTGAATTTGACTAAAAAACATTAAAGTGGTGCAAGCAAATGAAGATTTGCAAAAGCCCGTCGTCTGGGGTGTGATTTCAACGACCTCCCAAGCACTTAGGCGGAATAAAGGAATATTAGTAATGTTGTAAAAGCGCTCTTCACAATGAATAGACACAAGTGCTTTTGATCATTCTTTTACTGTGTAAGAAAATGGACAAAGGTCTGTTATCGTCATCAGAGCTCAAGGGATCCTTGTGGAACAGGATGGTTAGAAGGAGCTTATTCCATAGCTTATTACAAATCAGTCTACGAATCTTATTTTCATACACTTCAATGACAATCTGAACATTTTGCTAAATGAAAGTCGAGACGTTAAGGACGTTGTTTTTGTAGAGATCGCAAAAGGAATTTGTGTTGAAAATTCAGATTTTTGTCAGTAACTCAAAAGTAACCTCTGTACTTACCTCCATTGCCAGCGCACTTTGGGCAGCATTGTCCGGCTGGTGTGAAAGGGTTATGGTTGTCGGGGCAATTGAGGGCGGGGCAACGGCGGGGGCCACAAGATGCCACGCCTGCTGAGCACTCGCATAACGTACACGGCGAAGGACTCCACTGACTGTCATGCTGAGAGAACCAGACACGCGAATACATAAGAAGATGCGGATGCAGTGACTCCTTTAGTCTTGATTGGACTTACGGCGTAAGTGACGCCTTGGTAGTTGCACGCTCCCTGAATGGAGGAGACGCACTCCGGGCAGCATTGGTTGGCGGGAATTCTCAAGCGCTCGCCCTTTGGACGACAAACAATAACAAAAGCTATGGTGTTAGCAGAAGCACTCTGCTTGTTTCTGTCTTCACAAAAACGGGATGTCGGTAGTCTCGAACATACAAGGTCATCTAGTTTGGTATCAAACAGGACTCCTGCTTGTTAAAGGCTCTCTGTTCCTTCAGGGTTGTAGGCTCCTCATTTGTCTCCTGACTGGGCCTTTTCCCCTTCACAAAGACATTTGTTTCTGACTCATTTTACCTCTTTGGTGTGAAATTTTGACGCTCAAGTGACTGAAATGAATCTAAGAGGATCCTTTCAGTTTTACATCGAGTTTTTCGGCCGTTGGGAACCTCTAGTCTACATGTGAAAACAAGATAATATGAGGGCAAGAAGGAGACATGTCATCCTGAGCTAGTTCTTCATTTTGGCCCAGGGTCCTTTAGTAAACCTGGTTCTGATTGAGTTTGGCTCAAGTTTACTGACTAAGCTTTCCTTTGCTAAGCCTGGTTCTGGTTTAGTTTGACAAATCTTGGTCTCTGTACTATTGTGTGGCTATACCATAGTCCTGGAGTCAATGACTCAGTCAGTGTTTAGTTCTTGGTAACGGCCAATGCTAATTCCTTGCTAATGATATATGCCCTGGTGCTGGTCTGTGGTCCTAGTCCTGTTCTGGGCTCTGGTCATGGTCATGTCCTGCCTTTTGGTTAGACTTTGGTCTAGTAGTCTATGTGTTGTTTGATGTCCTAGTCTAGGTTTAATTATTGATCTCTCCCCTGCTCTGTGCTTTAGGAATTGGTCTGATTCAAGACTTTCTTCTTGGTTTCCGAGCAAGCCATGATGCTGGTCTAAAACTTTGTAATATGTTAGCTCTTGACACTATGCTCAAGGAATTTACCGCAGCTACTGGCACCAGACTTACCCTCCAATGGTTTCTCCCCCAAGGGTTTGGAGTGTGCTAATTCCAATGAAAGGGTCTCAAAAGAGTCTAGTATTGATATTTTTCTAAAAATGCTTCTCCGAATTGAGAGTAGGTCATTTACATACCTGCGACCTTTCTTAGATGGAGTAGCCATTTCTCAGGCTCCTTCTTTGGAATCGAACCCTGATTTCCAGTCATTACCTGTTGTCATTATGGAAAAAAGTATTATCGAGTCTGGGTCCTGGTCAATGTTCTAGTCCTGATTGAGGCTTAGTCCTGGTCTAAGTCTTGTTCCACTGCTTAGTCTACTATCTCGAGTTATAGTCTAAACCTTGGGACTGGTTGAGGTTTGTCTTCTTGCTTGGCTCTTAGAGCATTTTATGGTCTGATCCAGAACTAAGACTTAACCTTGGTCCTCATCCACCTCCTTTTTTCTATTGTAGGGACTTGGACTGGTGCATAAGCCCTATCCTTATGTTGAGTCTCTTGGTCAATTTCTTGTCCTGGTCCTGCTCAAGGGATTGAAGCGGTTCTTATGGTACTGGTAAAGTTCTTGTTTGTAGCCTTTGAATTTTGGATGACTTTTTGTGACTTGTAAACTTGTTGGTCCATCTCCTTGGACCTGGCCTAGGCCTTGTCCCAATTCTGGGCTGTGGCTGCCTCTCCTTTTGTTTTAGTCCCTGATCGAGATACCGGTGTTCATCTATTCTTGGTCCTGGGCTATAGGTTGACCCATGTATTTCCATTTGGTCACATTTAATGTAGGCAAAGCATTTGAGTTTGTCTCTGAAAGCTGCTGTGAATACAACCTTATATTTACCCTGTCTTTTGTATGCACAGTATTTGGCCTATCCTATTAAAAATACAATGTCAGCTATAATGCATATTTTGTATTGCTGTATGTTAAGAGATTTGTCGTAATCCCCTTTTCCTATTATTGAACTGAAATGAATGAGAATGAGCACGGTCAAACACATGGAACATTTAAAAACATAATAATAATAATACCAGGAACCATGGGAAAATCAATTATTCCTCTTACTTAATGCGATATGGCTAAGGCTGTTATAAAGGAAGGTGGGGATATAATTATATGGCTACACGCCAATTTAATGTGCCAGCAGACGCACCCACAGGTGAATTATGCGAGAAAATAAACAAATTAGCGTGAGAAAGAAAACATGATTGCGTTTCGGCCCCCAATGAGCAGAGTCACATGTTGTCATTATAAAAACATACTGGACATATTGTGGGAATACATCAATGGCTAATGACCTTATGTCGTTTTCACACTATAGCGGGAATATTTATTTTCAGTATTGTGTAGTTCTTTCACAGTTTTTTTTGGATTCTATGAAACTGCTTCGGCAGCAATACTTCCTGTTATTGCCACTAAGATAAGAAAAATCTGAAAATAATTTTTTCGACAAAATTCTCAAAGGATTGAAAACACGCAACGATCATTATGTTGTAAAGTTTCATTCATATGTTTTCCGAGTTTTATTCCTTTTTTTGGCAGTGGGTGGAAAATGATGTGAAATGGAAAGAAATGTTTCTATGATTTGATCATTTTACCCTCTGGAAGTCACACTGAGGGTTGGCACATTGGACGGGTTTGCAGATGACCATGTTGTCGTGGCACGTACACTCCTGACACGACTGCGGTCGCCACGATGACTTGTCCTGCAGGAAAAGAAAACCAGAAGACAACAAACATGTCACAAATGTGGGAAAACAACACTTTTATTGAATATTTCTGTCAAAATACGCTAAACAGGTCTTGATAAAAAGCTCGGAAAAAAACGTGTTTTTTATTTATTTCATAAACTCGTCAATAAAATGTTATGCACATTTTTTTTTCCCTGAGAAGACAAGTGTTTGATTTCTGAATACAGGATCAATGTAAACGTGAGGTATTTTGTACCATCTACATCAAAGGAAATTCACATCAAAAGGAAAGCATATACAAGAGACACTAGGGAGCTGAAATTTCATCCAGATGGTGATAAGACATCAAAATTCAATGCAGCACAACCACTTAGTGATCACAGTATCAGGAGTATGTCATCCCTTGGGTATAATACTGCGAGAATGATGTGGAAGAAAATGACCCAAAATGATCAAAATACTGTACTGCACAAGGGTTGAATGTTTCCATTTATACTTTGTCAGAAATAAAACATATTCACAGGAGCTCTATTTTGTTCTTGTCAATTTTAAGAGTTAAATGTATTTGCCTTTATTGTGTAAAATGACTTGAGACTTTCAATTCTTGAGGTGACAAAATCCCACATGGTTTCGGAGAGTGAAGTGAAAAGTATAGTTTTAAGATCCTAAGAAGAGAGTCCAAGAGAGTTAAAAGATTTGTTCTTGAGTCTTTTTTCAAAACTTGTCCAATTTTTATGTAAAAATAAGATTTGTGAAGAAATATTACATTGACTACATTTTGAGAATATCTTAAAATAAAATAGTTTCATGATTTTGGTTTATTTAAAATAGTTACACTCAATTATAAAATGCTAGAACAATAAAATATTTAATTAATAAATCAAAGAAATACCAATAAATGAAAAGGAACTGAAAGGACAATTCTTGAAAAGATATATTTTTTAATTCAGCGATTTAATTCAATGAATAACAACAACAACAAAAAAAAGCCGCATGCCTTCATGCTGCTGTACATCAATATCTTATCGCCACTGAGCTTGCAATCCGTACACGGGATAGCTGGAAGCCCCAAATGTTTCCAATCAATATTCTACAGCGTGAATAAGAGCAAATACATAAATCACTTTGCAATCTTAAAATATGACTTTGCCACCCAATCAATAATGTCCCTCGTGACAGTTATAATTCGGCCCTGTGGACTTCTGTGATTGACGCCGTCCCTCCTGGACGGATTGCCGTGGCAAAACCGCATGCTAGAGGACCAACCAGACCATCAAAGGAGCATGGGGCAACATCCACTCAGGCCCACCAACCCCATTTGGATCTTAATGTGTATTTTATTCTGACAACTAACACGCATGTGCACAGATGTTCACCCTCAAACATGCGATTAAACCCATGTTGGCATGTTACATAAATAGAACATACTGTATCACATTAGCTTCCTCCCCGCCGACTCATTTCCATGATTAATTGTGCCTTGGGGGGATCGGAGTCTGTCGAGAAGGTGCTGCAGTCGTAGCTGCCTGCTCACAGCTGGCGTTTTACTCATCCTTTTTTCCAAATACAGTACTGTATATTATGGAAGATGATTGCCGCCACAGCAGGAAAAAAATGTTACGTATGATGTTATAACGAGTTAAGGGTCATGTTTGACTTCGGTATTCCTCAGTTCCTTACGGATTTGGTCGCCGGATGATGTCTAGGTTTGGATATGGGTCAAATTGTCAATATTTTTAAGCAGTTGATGTTTAAAAATTAGCGTGTTAAAACTAGGGAGGGGCAATAAAACTATTTAGTTTGATTAAGTTGACATTTGAAAAGTCGACTATTTGAAAATTAACTAAATTGCGACATCAATGTTTTGCATAAGCGGCATCAAGTTTCTGATTTTTCTTTGCCCTATCACACTGGTGTCAAAGACAAGGCTTGGGGGCCAGAACTGGACCGCCACATCATTTCATGTTCGCCCGCAGAGCGCTGATTTGACTTCAAGTTTCTGGATAAAATACCAAACTTGCAAGTTGTCTTCAACTTTTAAAAATTTTGTGAGGCAAAAACAAACACTTTTTTTTAATCGTGTTAAAATATCAAACCTTATAGCTTTAAAAGTGAAACTTAACATGTTTTCAAGTGATAAGACCACAGTAGAACGTCCAACTCCTCACGTTAAAACGCAAACCAAATATTTTAAAGCAATAACAGTTACCGTTAAAATGCGAAACTCATGTTAAAAGACGGAAATTAATATTGGACTAAACACAATAGAATATGAAACTCTTCATGTCTAGAGGGAAACACAAAATTTAAACAGGAAAATTATCACTTTAAAATAAACATCATAGTGTTAAAAAGTGAAAAATATTTTGAATTGATAAGCACTCCATTGAAAAAGCCAACTTCTCACCTCAAAACACAAAACCCAGAACGTTTTGAAGTGATAACATATAGCTGAAACTCATAGTTAAAATATTAAAATTAACATAAAATTCATCACAATGAAATGTGAAACTCCTCGTGTCTATAAGGTGAAACATAAAGGTAAAACAAGAAAATTATCAGAAAAAAACAATCAAACTCATTGCATTATAACTTAAAATGAACATGTTTTGAAGAGAAAGTATCACATTGAAACACCCAACCCCTCACATTAAAAAGTGAGCCATTTTACGTTAAAACCCGAGGTTTGAGTTAAGGCCTCAGGACTAAGACTAGGGCTAGCCTTGCAATTAGCATTTAGGGGTGGAAAGGGATGAAAAGTAGGTTGCTGCTAAGTTCAAAGGTTGAGGCTCCCAGAGGCTCTCTGGGGTTTAGGCTCAGGTTCAAGCAAGTGCTCCAGGTAAGGTTAGGGTTAAATTATATTTTCAGCTCACTCGGTGAAATTGACATGATTAAAAGGTATCTCTTACTGCGTCACGGTTCAAATTTGATGGTAAATGACACAATCTACTAAAACTTGAGGAATGTACCCTGGATGATTATGTCATCAAAGGCGCAGAATCCGTTTAATTACATAATGAGGTCCCGGGTTGATAATAAGCTGGCCGCTCACAAATAGCTTTCTTGCCACGCCTCAGTGGTCTCGTGTCAAATTAGCGTCGCGGCTAACGGCAGGTGACCACCCGAGAAGTCAATCCGTTCCGGACAAAGTCTCCTGAGGACAGCGTTCCAATTCCTTTCCTTGCTGCAAAATGGCATTGACCTTCGAGTTGACCGCAAACACGAACCGCCGAGCCGCTATTACTTGACCCCCGCACCGGGGGAGCCGTAGGATGCCGGTGTTATTGGCCATTCGCAGCTTGCGCCCAATTAAATTGTCCCCTCTTGGGACCCGAAGCCGGGCCGCGCTGATTAAACGTCGTCCAGGGTTCATTTCATTCCCCTCTCTGAGGACCATTTCAGTCTCCCGCTTGATTTAGAAGACCAGTAACTAGACCGGCGATAACATTTCGATGGGCAAACCAACTCGGCAAACATACAATTGTTTACAGAAAAATATGAGATTAAATTTATAGTTATAAAACGCCTAACGAAAAGGAACTTTAAAACAGGAGACATTCTGTTTTGCCAAGTTGAAAGACCCGGTTGTAATTTCAGTACCCGGGAGAGCATAATAACATTGAATGCAGATTTTCAACATTACTATTTAGTCACTTTGTGACCACAAACACACAATTGTTCAGAGGTACTTCTGAGAATAACCATTGGTAGCAAAGCACATGTTTCTTCACAAAGTTCAAAATCAAAAGTCTTTCATGCTTACAAGAAAGCATCAAGCTGCTTTATGAACGCAAACATACAATTGTTTACTGTACATGTACAGATATAATCTTGGGTAATGAACCGCAAGAAGCATGATGGAGAAAACCTACAATTGTTGAGCATTACAGTTGATTCAGTCATACAAAAACAAAAGACAAGACAAACTAAGATCTCTCGCGAAAGGCAGACAAATCACAAAAATAAGATAACCTGTCAGGCTAGCGAGTAAAAATTTAATTGGCTCAAAATTGCCTGCAGAGCTGATGGTAGCTAAAGGTATTACTGAAGCAAATTCAATCAGGGGAATGGATGGGCAGCAAAAACTGTTTGTTTCTCCCCGAGGAAACACCTGGTCTATCAGTACCGCTTTAACTAGCTGATCAATATTAGCAGATTGAGGCTCCCAAAAAAATGTCGTATATGAATAAAAGCTTGTTTGGCAGCCCGTCAAGGCAGGATATTTGTTACAAAGAAGAAAGATCCACAACGCTTCAATTGCTTACGAACTAACTTGGTTCTCTTCCAAATTGACTGTTACAATAAGCTTGGTCGCCTGTCAAGGCAAAACACTAACCCTAATTCCTAACCCTAACCTTACTAACTCTAACCCAAAACCTAACCTTAACCCTCTGACTGAATTCTACCGTCAGCTGGTTGTCAAGTAGTAGAATCCAATTGCTTTAGGTACATAGGTGTCGAACTCCAGTCCTGGAGGGCCGGCATCCTGCATGTTTTCCGGTTTTCTTTCCCCAACACAACTGACTCAAATGATTCGCTCATTAGCAAGCTCTGCAGGAGCTTCAAAATGATCCCAATCATTTGAATCAGGTGTTTTTGAGGGAAAAGGTTTGAAAACATGTAGGATACCGGCGCTCGAGGACTAGAGTTCGACACCTGTGCTTTAGGACAATAGGACAAAGTTTGTGTTATTCCCATTTACGTTCATTTTTGATTTGCTTTGGGAATCCTACCGTTGACTTTTTGTAAAGTTGTAACATCCATCATGTGTCCATTGCCACCAAACAAACTTGGTATCTTTTCAGTAACCTTTCTCTTCTGACTTCTTTGGCAGCCCATCTTGGCTAGAACATTGTTTAGCCTGAATCTTAAAAGCCACAATCTCACTTCCTACAGGTTACTGACAAATAGTAAAATCTATTGCTTCCATTACCTGTAGACAAATATGATTCTCTTTCCATTTAGTCTTTGTTCGTAGGGCTGCCCACCTAGGCAGTTAGGATGGAATGGATTACGCCTCATGCTGGTGGCAAATAGTAAAATTCAATATATGTATGCTGCTTAAAACAAAGTTTGTTCTATAACTGTTTACTTTCTCCTCTATGTATTTGGCAGCCTTACCAGGCAAATTTATCTAAGCCCCAACTGAAACCCATTTTTGGCTAGGACGAACTTCACAAGTGTTACATTTTCCTTCACAGTGGAAAAACCTTTTCTCTTGTTATGCATTTGGGGCAGCCCATCTAGGCATTTGAATGAAAAATAATTGCGGGCATTTTTGTTTTGTTCGCTTTAATTTAAAAGGATTTCTTCATATCATGCAACAAATGCATAAATGCAATGCAACAAACCATTCCTGTTTACGTTCAGAAAGAAAAGCAACCCGTCTAGGCAGCTGGAGCCCAAGATGATTATCAAATACTCAACTGAATTATATGCATTGCAGTATATGGCACAATTTGTTTTCTGTAATCTGTATTGCGTATCTGTATTTGTCTGGAGGAGGCTCCTCCCACCTGTGGTCCCTTCTGAAAGTTTCTGATTTTCCCCAAATTAGGGTTTTTCAGTTTTTCCTTCCCCTTCTGGGAGCTTTGAGCAGGGAATGCTGTTGTGTACCTATAACGGAAAGATGTCTATGTAGGTCTTCTTTTTTCAAAAGAAGTCTCGACATGACCTCTTTTCACCTGTGAAGCCCTTTGAGAGTTCGGTGATTCAGGGCAAATATAATACAAATAAAAACTTTAAATGGCTTAAATGGGAATGAAATTGATTTGAAATTTTAGACATGTTCAGGTTTTTTTCATGCATGATATGCATGCAAACGCTGTCTGCTAACAGCACTAATTACCAGCCTCACGTCTGCGAACGCACCAGATGGCACAGTGGTGCTCTTTTTGTGGCGGAAGAAGTGTATTAAAGACGCAAATAACGACCGATATTTTATGGCTGATGAAAGACGCTATCAACATCGACGTGCTCTTGATGTCCTCATTTACTGCTGTTATGGTCACTTTATCAATGCCGCTCGCCTGATTTCATGCTTGTTTGTCGAGTTAGCATATGTGAAAAGATGGGCCGGGACAAACATCCGGCAATGTATTCAGAGCAAATGAAGCAGCTAAACGAGTCGGAATTTGAGAATGTTGCCAGCCTGAATCCCTGTAAAGTTTCCACGTGTCCCAAAAGATCGCCGGAAAAAAAAATGCCTGGACGATTCTGTTTACTAACTATTCTTAAGGCAACCCGTCTAGGAAATTGGGCCTGAATGGATCTCACAGGATGCTGGTTGTCAAGTTCACATGGAACACTCTGATTACCTCTAAACAAACATTCAGTTTTAGTTTAATTTTTAATCATTCTTTGTTCTTGGCAGCCCGTCTAGGTTGGAACCTAGTTGGGCCTGAATTAATACCCTTTACTGACTGCTGTGTACCAAATAGTGAAATCCACTACGTTTCTATCACATTAAGACGAATACCCGGAGTGTTTTTGTGTATTTTCCTATTTTGGCAGCCCATCAAAATTGTAAACTAGCTGGGTCTGATGCAGGCCATTATCTACTGGGTACATCTAGTAGAAGTTCCATTGTCTATGCGTGGAAAAACTTCCCTCTCATCCTGTTAAAATTCAGTTGTGATTTCTTCAACAACCTGTCCAGGGCCTGAATGAATCCCGTTGGCTACTATTAGCCATGTGTTCAATTTCCTCTACTACCAGGTTTGCATTTCTGAAGCGTTTGCTCTCTTTTTGTACTTTCCTATCTGCCTGACTAACTCAGAAATGATTGTTTATAGAATCCCATGGTCTGCTCATTGCAAACTAGCAACACACACTCAGTTTCCGTTTCTTAAAGACAATTGACTTGGCAGCCCAACTAAGCAAGAAACTTGTCAGGCCTGAACAAATCCCACTGTTTGCTGTATCCACAATGAAAATAGAACACGGCCCCATTTTCACCCTCTTGTTGGCTTTCTGCTCCTGACAACGCGTTGAGGTCAGAAACAAGTAGGGCCCGAATTAGTTTTACCGCCGTCTGTTTGCCAAACGGTAAAATCCACTACCCTAAGACAAAGTTAACTCTCTTCCTGTTTACTCTGTTCGAATTTGCTTGGCAGCCCACCTTGCCAGGAAGTTAGTTGGGCCTGAACATATCACACCATCTGCTGTATGACAAGTAATAAAATCCTCTATGCTTCCATTTCTTTCAGGCTAACTTTGTTCTCATCCTGTTTACTTGCTTTTCCTAGCAACCTGTGCAGGCAGGATGGATGGTACAAAGCTTCAACATCAAGCTTCTAGATCATCTAACAGTTGCTGGAGGTCACCCTTGAAGAAGAATACTAAAAAAAAAAGTACCCACCTCATAAATAGACTTGGGAAGCGAGATGATTAATTCAGACGCTATCGTTGAGAAACATCTGCTTCCTTGGTCCTATCAAGTGTATTCATACCAGCGCTCGTCACTGGGAGCCACAGAGATTATTCTGGTCCATGCTAACCCATTTACCAGGACACAAATAGACACGCGAGACAAGCCCATCCGCCCGCTCAGAGGGATGGATAGCGGCTGCTCTAAGATGTCTTATTACGGAGGGATGGGATACAACAGACAAAAGTAATACAGTTAAGAAAGTAGTATTTTTCCCGAGAATAACATTATTACAACAACAGTTATTCAAGATGAAGGGGAAATTTAATAACGTATACAGAACTTTCTCATTTCTAATCTTGATTTATAATGAATAAATAAGTCAAATGGAATACCTTTCCGTGTGCTCCCACAGTGCACTTTTAATTGAATCAGATGGAGACATCATATCTTTGACATGACCCTCAACCATTTGAGTAATATTCTTGCGTGTGAACAAGGATGGACTCGGACGTTGGTTCAGTCTGCGCGCTTCTTTTATTGGAAACTATGCCATAACGACCTCAGCTAACACGAGCTGTCATTAGCTGCAATGGGCACTGTCTGCTAACAGCCAACCGACTTCCACCATCTAGCTTGTATCGTTATGGTAATTAATGTGAGAACATGGCCATTATAAAGATGCGCATCCGTCTCGGCTTATGTGGCTTACAGATCAAGCTTATTCGAATGGTATCAACAAAAAAATACAACTTTACAGTTACCGTTTATAGATCGCACCTATACTTTTGGCCTTCATTTTTTGGGAAAAAAAAGTGTTTCTTACAGTTGGGGAATTACGGTACATAACTTGTAAAAGTGCACACATGGTCTTTGTCCATTCACTTCTTTCCACTCAAATTTACAGAGTGAAAACTTGTTTTTGAGCCACTTTAATAAGATGATGTCATGTTTGGACAGTTTCGGGGCTCCCCTCACCAAAAACGCACCACCCACAGGGGTGTCTTTTCTGACAAACATCTGCTAGCGTTTAGCTTTTAAGGCTAACAAAACAAAGACTTCATAATTCATACGAACGGGGAGCCTTCCAGTGACATTATTTTGTCGTCAACTGCACCAGCACACGATGCATTCAAGGGGCCCTTCGAGCTCCCCCTGCTGTTTAATAATGCACGGCCCTGCTGCTGCTGGGTCGTGTGAGGCTTCGGGAGAAAAGTTTTTTCACCGCTTACTACTATGCTATCCTTCCTTCAAGTATTCCTTAACGCCATTGACTTCCTGACATCTTTACATCCTATGATATGTATCATTTTTTTTCCAGTAAATCTACACTCCATCGCCGGAGTTATGTTTCAGACCACCTCCCCCAATAAGTGAAAACCACGTTGTAAATATACAGTATTTAAACACTTCCAACATGGACATGTTTTTTACAGCATTTCTGGCACTTATTTGTTTATAACCCTTATGAAGTATTTTGACCATTTTTGGTCATTTTCTTCCAAATCATTCTTGCAGTAGTTTAGCCAAGTGATGGCACACTTCTAGTAGTGTGAAAACTAAGCGGTTATGCCATGTTGACATGATGTCACCATGAGGTTGAAATTTTATCTCCCTAATCTCTTCTTTGAATGCTTTCTTTTTTTTATGCTTTTGTTTCAAATGCCTTTGATAGCAATATCATTCAACAACTGCATAATATATATATATATATATATATATATATATATATATATATATATATATATATATATATATATATATATATATATATATATAAAAATAAATATATATATATATATATATATATATATATATATATATATATATATATATATATATATATATATATATACATATATATATATATATATATATATACATATATATATATATATATATATATTATTGAGAATGAAAATTAATAGTTAAATAATGTTCTAGTGTACCAGTGTGCCGATCCCTGTTTACAGTAAACAATACCCATTTTTCCGCCAACTAATAAACGTCGCACAATATATATCGATAATCATGCCTAATGATGTTCATGCACAGCTGTCGCTTTCTGTAGGCGTAAAAAGCAGAATTACGTTGGATGACATTCAATTTTAGAAATACTTCCTGTTCTTTAAAATGCGTACACTCTCGAAAGAAAGAGTGGAAGTAGACCCAAAATATATGAAACAATGAACGAAAAGTTTAAAAACTGTACAAAAAAATCTATGAAATAACTGTGAATTTTATTCAGCATATTTTTCATTAGTTAGCCTTAACAGGTTTTCCCAACGTGTATAAAATTCAGTTATGTGAACCAGTGCGATGACTAACGGATCCCTGTAGGTGGCACTGTTAGCTTTGGAATAGTGATCAGCATATTGTTTGAGTGGAAGATCAAGATTATCCGGTGAATCTTGAATGAGAAATGGCAACATGCTGAATGTCAGAAGAGTTAAGGCGCCTGATTTTATTTTATTTTTTTTATTTTTGAGTTTAATTCGGACACCGTATTTTTTCTTTCACTGAGAACGAATATAAGCTCAGCCTGTTTGACTGCTAATGATCATATTGGCCCCGAAAAGGAGATATCGGTCAATCTGTACTGATTTCTATTGAGCAAAAGAAGATGTATTTATTTTTTCGTCAATGATTTTGTTAGGTTCCTTTTCTAACCCTGAGACGAAATTCTCAGAGAAAATGGCGGGCAGAAAATGAGTCAATTTCCTACCTGTCCTTCCTCCATTTGTCTATCCTCCCAACTTCTTTTGATCCTTCCTTTCCTAACATCCAGCTCTTTTTTCCTAATCCCTTTGAATGCGTTGCCTCTCCCCGCTCCTTCACACTTCCTTTCCGCCTTCAATTTGTCTTTAGTCAAGCGCCTACCACCCCCATTCTTTTTCTTCCTATTTTCCTTGACTCCCCCCCAAGAAGGTGCCATTCTCGTTTTGAGGCGAATGTACAGTACATGGTCATTAGTGCCGCGAGAATCAATCTCGCTCCCAGCGGCTCAACACCTTACATAAAGCTCAAGTGGGTTTTAAGGGCGAGGCGTTTAGGAGCGGACGCCTTATTTACATAAAAAGTCGAGCAGCGAGCGCCAGCCGGAAGCTAACGCAGAGGATGTATGCGGAGCTAAAAGGGGAGGTGGGAAGTCTTCACAGGAGAGCGCTAAGAGGATTAAACACACATATTAACATTGGTACATTTGGACTGTGCAGACACACACACACGGACCACATTATACAAGATCCTTCCGTCCTGAGGGTCGACTGTACACAGTGAGCGATGATGTTTCGACATGTTTGTGATGACGGGCCAAATACGTGAACACATCCGGTATTTGGCCCCGAGGGGAGGTCTACATTTAACTTGACTGGCACTCGAAGGAGCCCGCCGCCAAGGCAGGATGGGCCTAAATTAGAAGAAATATGACACACGCACGCTCTACTGTACTATATGCGTGTGAAGATCCGTGCTTTATGAAAATGATAGCTTGGTTGACAGGTTGCATGATTATTTTTAACAATATTGTAAATGTTGTGACTTTTACTCACAATTCTTAATGAAAACATCTGTTTTTTCATTGCAAATATTTTCAAAATGTTTCATGCTGAATGACATTTAAAAATACACAGCTTAACATGTTAGTTAGGTGGCTAGTTAGTTGGTTAGTTTGGTTGTGGTTGGTAGCCTGGTAAAGGAGGTATATTGTTCAGTTGGTTGTCAATAGGTGAGTTAGTTAGTTGGTGGTTGAGGTTGAATATACTTAGTTAGTTAGTTGGTTAGTTTGGTTGTGGTTGGTAGCCTGGTAAAGGAGGTATATTGTTCAGTTGGTTGTCAATAGGTGAGTTAGTTAGTTGGTGGTTGAGGTTGAATATACTTAGTTAGTTAGTTAGTTAGTTAGTTAGTTAGTTAGTTAGTTAGTTAGTTAGTTAGTTAGTTAGTTAGTTAGTTAGTAGGCAGGAAAAGGAAGTATATTTGTCAATTGGATTATAAGTCATTGGTTGATAAGTCATTAGTCAGTCAGTCAATTTTGGTGGTTATAAGGGAAGTAGGTTGGTTAGTTGGTTGTCAATAAGACGGTTAGTAAGCCGGCGGTTAACTAGTTAGTTAGGTTTTATGGTTGGTAAGCAGGCTGGTAAAGGATAATTAATTAGTTAGTTGACCGAAGAATTGACCTTTTTATTATAGGTCCATTGTTTGGTCAATCACTTAGTTAGTTAGTTAGGCGTGACTGTCTTGAACATGGGGGATAGTTAGTTTCGACATTTGGTAAGTCAGTAGTAAGCCAGTCAGTTAATTTCGGTGGTTGTAAGGGAAGTAGATTTGTCAGTTGGTTGTCAATAAGTCGATTAGTAAGCCAGGACATAGTTAGTTAGTTAGTTAGTTAGTTAGTTAGTTAGTTAGTTAGTTAGTTAGTTAGTTAGTTAGTTAGTTACCAGATCCTTTTGGTGAATTAGTCAGTCAGACAGTCAGATGGTGGTAATTGGTTGGATAGTTAGATAGTTAGATTTATGTGTGATTGTCTTGACCGTGGGGGATAGTTAGTTTTTTTTCAATTGGTAAGTCAGTTATCAGTCAGTCAATTTTGGTGGCTGTAAGGAAAGAAGGTTAGTTGGTCAATAATTCCATATTAATTAATAATGTAGTAGGTCAACCGATGGAAGGTTTGGTAACACGATGTAAGACCCAATTTTATAATGACTTAACTGAGATGAAAATGCAGACGTTCGAGAAATGTTTTTTTGCGTTGGTACACACAGGGTTCCCTCAGTCGAGATAAACCCTCTCGCCATAGCCAGACTGATTGAGGGGCCAACTTCCTACTGAGAAGGCTTTCAAATTTGTCGGGAGTAGGAGGAAATAAAGAATAGAAGTCGATGAGCTCTCACTGTAAAGGTCATCGCCTCACATCCAGTTGTCCGCCGGGGGCAATTTACAGCCGTCACATGTCAAACCCAACCAACAAGGAACCAGGAACCAATTAGAACACTTTGACTGCAATGTTTCACTTCAACTTTGAAGGCACGCTTAATGACATTTATTGCATTAACAAATATAAATACATTTTATTATGCTGATTGTTAGGAAATAATAAAATAAAAGAACATACAACTCAAAACATTTTAACATTAACTGCCATATCCTATTTAACTTATTATTGTCTTAGCCAATTAATTTCTTAATTCAGCTAACAATCATTTTATTTTGTTTTATTGACCACCATTTTCCTTTTTATGTTGATTTTAGGAAACAATGCCATTCCAAGAATCTCAATTTATATTTAAGTGGTCTAAAAAAAAAAAGGTTGGCCACTGTTTATATGAAAAAAATTCAAAAGAAAATAGCTTGACATGTCAGAGACAACCAAAGAAAAAGGAAAATGTGTGTGTGTGTGCATAGAACGCACTGGTAACACAACACCAGCGTGAGTGAGCCTCCAGTAAATCAGACAAGTGCTGAGTGAGGAAACAATGAGAAGGAGGAGGAGGAGGAGGAGGAAGGGCTTTTATTACAAGCCAAGAACAAATGAGAATGCATTAGTGCCTACCAAGAAAGGTGGGGGTGTAAAGGGGTGGGGGTTGGGGTGGTTATAATGGCCTCAGGCACAGGTGAGTTGAGGTTGTGAAAAAGACCAGAAATGGACTCAATGATACAACCTCGATGATCTCCTTCCACGTAAAATCCCTTGGTTGCCTTCGTCCCGTCATTTTAATGTGACTTTGACTAGTCCTCTTTGAAAAGTCCGCTGACAGAATCGAGTCTTTAGCTTCCAAAGCGGAACATTGCCAAGTTGACTTTGTCCCGACCCCAAACCTTAGTCACAGGAAAACCATCGACTTTGACCCGATGTGTGAAAGGGGCTACTGTTATTCTTTTGGATCCATACAACCCCAAATATAACAGGCATTCTTATTTCCCACCTTTCCTGCCAGTCCCGAATAGGGACATGGACTTGAAACGACAGAATGGTATTGGAAACCATTCCTTTTCTGATACTGTAGTTTATCTTAAGAAATTCAATTGTCGAGGTCACTTCGCTCCCCAATTCTGCGTCATGCGCAATACTGACGAGGGAAATAGTTTTTACAGGCAAGTGTGAAAGGGGCTACTGACACAGCATACTGTTCTGATGCTACCTCTGTGATCTTCTATTATCCTTGTAGCCATGAAATTGTTGGCTCAACCGCACACACCTTTCCAGGGCGGTTCAGCAACATAAAACATTGACACTACAAAAGCAGCTTTCACAGGCAGTGACAATGAAGCTTCTTCACAACATACAATCATTTTTACAGTAACGATTCATCTCTTGCTGTATACTACTGAGAGCAGTTGCTCGTGTGACTCCATATTTAGTGCCGCTCCGCTAACCGCGCTGGATTATTTTAGCGGGGAAAAAACAGCTGCAAGCGCTGCTGGCAGCTATTTTGACTTTGTAATGGAATATGAAGGTGGCAACATGGAGGCAAAAGGCAATTGTCCACATTTTTGACAACTCGATACTCCAAGATGACTGTACACGACTATTTGTGGACCCCATAAAGGAAATTGCTTCTTTTTTTTTTCACTAGCGGAAGAAGTGAGAACATGAGACGATGCCTGAACATTGTCAGACTGCAGCGAAACTGGAAACGGAGGGCAAAGTGCGGCCAAGGAGAGACTGTGGAGTCTGACATTCAGTTAATGCACAACAACGTGGTCAGCTAAGGTTATCATTTCCAAGATTGGGTTGTGATTTGTAGTGACCACCAATGGTTAATGTGACACATTTTATTGAGGAGACTGAGGGCATAGTACAACAAAGTGGAGACTGTGGAGCAAACAGCAATGGTGACCAAAATAAAGATATAACAACAAGGTTAGTTATCATTTGTACGGTTGTTATCATCTCTTGCAACCAGCAATGAGAAATGTGACATATTTGATTCAGGAGACTGAGGGTATAGTACAAAAAAGTGGAGACTGTGGAGCAAACAGCAATGGTGACCAAAATAAAGATATAACAACAAGGTTAGTTATCATTTGTAGGGTTAGGTTATCATCTAGCAATTAGCAATGGTAAATGTGACACAATTTATTCTACAGGAGACTGTGGGCAAAGTGTGGCTAAATAGAGACTGTGGAGTATTGCTGTGTGGTATTCACACTTAAGACACAACATGGTTATCTAAGCTGAACATGTGTTGTCATTTCAAAACCATAGTTTTTTTTCTGACATGATTCAAGAGGAGATTGAGGGCTTCGTAAAAATACAAAAGGAGACTATGGAGTGCAGTGTCAACATTAAAAACGTAACATTATTAGTTTTAGCTTTATTTTAATCAATGAGAGCTTACGTTGTCGAGTAGTCACAATTTGGAGATTGAGGGCAAATTGCAGCAAAGAGGAGACTGTGGAGTAGTGTCTTGCGCTAAGGGACAGGCAATGCTAACTTTAGCATGCATTATCATGTCTACCTGTGAATCCTGAAATGTCACAATCTGATCAACTGATTTGCAGCCAGCAATGGAGATACGTGTTTGATTATGAGCAAAGTGCAGCAAAGAGGAGACTGTGGAGTGTAACAATGCAGCATCCCAAGATCACAAGAGCACGGTCAACTAAAATGAGCATGTGTGTCAACTGGGTAGCAATTATCAATAGCTAAAATAATGTTTTCTTTTAGTGGAGATTGAGGGCCGAGTGCAGCAAAATGGAGATTATGGAGCAGCGTAGAATGTAAGAAAAGCTTTGATTGAAAGCAGGAAGGAGAGATTCACTGAAGCGGCACAGGCGTTGCTTGAATGAAGATGAAAGGATGCTTTCATGTTATGACGACCTTGTTTGTGCTCGGCAGCGTCGCGGCCTTCAATGCTGTACAAGTGACGCACTGAGGAGAACGTCAATGTTCCATTTCGAGCAAAAGGAAGAAGAACAATAAAGGTATCAAGAATAATATCCCTGGTATGAATTTTAGTGCTATTGTAATTGAATTTTTCTCACGTCTATTGTAATTGGAGTTACTGCAATTGTGCAAAGTTATTACTTCTAAAAGTTTAATTTGATATTTTGAATTAAAAAGTAAAATATGGGATCTACTTCTAATTCAGTTTAAGTTTATTTTTAAAACTTCATTTCAATATATGATTAATGAATATTAATTAAGTAATACTTATAAATATTAATGTCACAATTTCATTTTAATTTTTTTAAGGTTTAATAAAAAAATTGTGAATCAAACTTTATTATTTTATACACAGTATTTAATTGTAATTTTAAACATTTTATTTAATGATCGTTGGAATTTTGTTTTAAACAAGCATACAGAATTTTTATTGTTATTTTATATCTAACTGACAGTTGCTCAAACAAAAAAATCCCTAAAAAACACGTCACCCCCCAAAAAAAAATTATGATTGAATTATTTTTCAATTTTCACTAGGTATAATTATTTAGATATTTAATGATTCAATGTTTCAATGCTGAATAAAGCTAGGGTTTGGTAAATAAATAAAATGTGAATAATTTAATCATAATATTGGTAATAATAATATCGGTAGTAATAACAAGACTGCAGCAAGCTGTTATTTTAATAATCTTTTAATTTCGTCAATTAATTGATCAATCAAAACCATTTTAAATTTCATTCCTTTTATTCAAAGATGTAACGTTTCCTTTCAAATTGACAGAACAGAAATTGCATAAACAATTTGTTTTGTAAAAATCGGCGAAAACGATAACAAAAGTAAAGGAAACTATTTCATTTTGATTCAACACAAAAATAATCAGTCAGCTACCATAGAAGACAACAAAAATATTCAGTGTTGAAAAGCTTAAAGTTTGAGCATTCGTACACTTATAAATAATAAGGTATTTAACCGATTAGCAAAAAAAAAAAAAAAAAAAAACAATCAATTTGATATTCAATGGGATATTTCACCTATAAATAATAATAACCAACAATCATAAATATTTCACAGGTGTTCGAGTGAGGCACTGAACCATGGTTGTGTTCATTACTGCCATCTACAGGAGTAAAGTGGAACATAACTCACTTTTTCCCCTTTTGGAAGCTCATCTAACAGATGTTTCATACTGATGCCTTGGCAGAAGATTTTTTTTGTTGTTGTCATCTTTCAATACCTGTTCAGGGCCTTGTCAGACCCAGTACTGTTGCCACGGAGACATCACAACACATCAGCCGAGAGACTTAGCTTAGCGCCCGCCGGCTACAGTTATGTTAAATATGTAAACAAGTTGGAATTTCTTTGCCATTTGGGAAAACTCAATAGGGTGGACGAAATATCTTACGTACGCACACGCACACACGCACACCCCCACACACGCCCCCACACACACACACACACACCAGAAGTGAGAGTAAGTCATAAGACTTGAGTGATAACCTTCAAGTTTCATTCTTCGAATTCCAAGTCAGTCTTGGAAAAAATAATAATAAACAATTGGCTCAACTTTTTCAATTAGAATAGTTTGCTTTGACTTGTGAGCAAAAATGTGAGGTATGCGCCCTGTCTAGTGAATGTGAATTGTACTTAACTCAAAAAAGCAGCCGTGATCCAGGTATAGATTATTTTGTTAAGCACCATTGCCTGGGTCATTTTTCACGTTTTTATGAAACGATAAAAGCCACAAAAAATTCCAAAATTGGCAATTTAATTGATTTTGTTAAGGTAAGCTAAAAATTACTTTGGCAATTATTATCTAGTATGACCTTTTTTCTTTCCTCCAAAAAAAAAGCTTAACTTTTTTTTACACTTAAAAATGTTATTTGTGTTCAAAAACCCATAGTTTTAAATTTACATCACTGCAATGACAATCTTTTTTTTTTTTCAAGTCAATCGTTTTTTGGAATTCCATTTTGTCAAATGTGCATCAGCCACATATTAAAAAAAACATCAATATCGCTCAGGCTTGACTTTTTTAGTTTGTTTTATTAAACTACAAGAAGACAACCTTGATTATAACATTATCGAATGCTAGTTTCTTTAGCGCGTCTATGGCGATTTGCATTGTTTGTTAGCATTCTGCTAAACGAATTTAGCCTCCTTTTTTCCAAGATATCGCCGCTAACTGACGAACTGCTGCTTGTTGTGAAGTAGCTATAAAAAGTCATCATTACCATGATCATCATCATTAAGCTTGGCCCCTTTAATGAAAATTACCGGTAAGGGAAAAAAAAGGAGCTCTCAGGTGGCAACGGGGATAGGAAAGTGGGGTGAGGGGCATGGGAGAAGAAGGGGGGGGGTCTCTTTTAAGTCGTGTGGGGAATAATTTGAGCCTCTAAACGAAGGCGACGGCCTCGGAACGGAGGAGATGAAAGCGGGGAAATACGACGCCGGCGTGTGCCCGAGTTCACGGGGGAAGCGTTTGAACATCCGCCGCCGCTTTTGAAAAGCCAGGATGAAGTGTGACACGGTGGGTGGAAATCCAGCCCTTAAAGTGAGGGAATTTTTTCAGAGGATTGCAGTACGTGAGGGCTTCACTTGTACTAACATGGAAGTGCTTACACTCAACATTCGGTCATTGCCCTCTCCGTAGTTCGGTAGCTACAACAGGACGTTTAGGATGAAAACTGCATGTCTATGTTCGTAGAATAATGGCACACACATCATAGGATTGTGGGTAAAATGTCGCCTCGTACTTGCACGCGGGAAAATGAGTTTGTTCAGATTCCATTTCAGTGTCTACAACAGCCGTACAAATGAAATTTGCATGTCTACGTTTATGCAATAATGCAGGGCTGCACGATTCATCGAATTTTAATCGTCATCGCGATATATCTGCCACGGTTAATTAAGCTGATGCGTGGCGATATTAACATTTAAAAAGGCGGCAACGCTACATGTCAAATCAAGAACTTTGCCGTCCTACCACCAGGGGGCAATGTTTCCCCACATATTTGCATGACAAAAGCTTCTGCTTTTCTCACCCTAACTTATTATTCACCAGTGTGAAATGGCATGAGTTTCTCACGTGATTCCTAATATATATACAGTGCTAGCTGTCAATTGAGACCCATTATGAGCAATCCGATGGAATAAATTCAGTTTAAAATGACTGAAAATGACATTTTGACTGCTAAATGATTGAAATTTGCTCAAAAGTAAATAATGTGCTTTATTTTTTTCATTGGTTTGCACTCAGCATGTAAGGTAGCTGCGTTGGCCTGTGTGCCAAGTTTTTACCATGTCTTGGTTGAATTTGTTTTGATGATCATTTACTTAATTTATTTTTTTTTTTAGTTTTTTTATTATTTGTAAGTATCAAACTATGAAGGCTTGGTTATCTACTGCCTGTTTAAAAAAAGGGCAATGCATAGACATGTTTGACCATGATTTCAATATTGACCAAAATAATTGTGATGATTAAATAAATTTAGAACAACGGGATTTATTTCTCCAGGATTTTTAGTTGGGTCTGAATTCAGTTTTTTTTTTTTTTTTTTTTTTTTTTGTGCAAGCATCTAATTGAGCATGAAAGCAATGCCTTTGACTCGCCGGGTCAACATCCAGTACAGTATCTGCCCAACTACGCTTCCCCTTCAACTTTGTGTCTGACATTTTTTTTTTTTTAGTAAGACATTTAACTTTGAACTTTTTCTTGTTAAATGTTCCCGACTGGAGGACAATTATTTTGCAATTTCTCCATTAAAATCGAATGCTGCCCTTTTTTGACAGAAAAAAGTCAGGCTTTTTCTGGTAAAATGTTTCAGTCTGCTAATGAGGAGGACAATCACTTAGCTTCCAAACACATTTAACCCTTGTAGCATTATGTTACAAATTATGGAAATTCCTTTGATTTTTTTTTTAGATTATAAAAGAATCAATGGGAAAATTTACTAGGGAGATGAAATTTTAAATGCAACGATTCTGACATTTCTATGTGATTGCACCTGGACTTGCAAGATTTGGTATACAAAAATAATCACAGTCCAAATTTTGGACCATATGAAACCATTATAATTACAATTATTGAGAAGCATTTTAACAGGATTTATTATAATGATTTTACTGCGATTTTTCCAACATTCCGTTGAGCGGTGTTGTCAGCAAACAGAAAATTCTTTGTCGACTTTTGTTTCACCTCTAAACAGTAGGTGGTGATAGAGTCCAGTTAATGGCTTTGTCTTAAAGTATCATCATCACTTCACAGGCTACAAAGACAGACCATACCATTTTCATTTTTTTGTGGGTGTTATTAGATTTAACCTACATATGTATCGATATGTACTGTGTATTGTGCCATGTATTTTTTGGCACAAAAGGCAGACAATTTTTAGGGGTAAAATGCAGACTTTTACTGGTGTGTAGAACACTCACTTTTCTGTCTTTCCATTTAGACGTGTTGCGGCCCATTTAGACGACAAACACAGTAAAAACGCCCTTCTTTTCTTTCAATGAAAGCAGTTTACATACACTTGACCTTTTTGGTAAATTGTAGCTGTCTACTGGCAAAAAAGACTCTCTTGGAATGATAGTACCACCAAGGCTCATGACACAATAAGTGCCAGACTCCCCCGCCCCCCGAAAGAGGCCCAGGCCTACCGGGTGAACATCCTAATCCGTCAAGACCATAAACCCATGAAAAGAAAACATGGCCTTCCTCCTTCTTCTTCCTGGTCACGGCGTGTCCTCGGTCATGCTCCATAAACGCCAAAAGTTCACCTGTTCCACTCGTGCACTCTTTTGTTGTCAGCGGGGAGCGTTGACTAGAAACCCCGGCAGAGGTCAACTTGCATTCTATAGCGGCTCGGAATTTAAACTGTCGGGTCTGTCAGCTGTAACCGAGCACGGGGAATTCAGAGACGTGAACCTCTGCTTGAAAACCGAAACTCAAACGTGTTTGCTAACTTTTTGCTTCGCGTGCAATCGGCTAAGTTAAGCTGCACATTGTTGAGCCGTGAATTTATTTACACGCGGACGAATACAAATGAAGATAATAAATCAGTCATCAAATATCAAAAGTTGTTTAATTTGATTGAAAACTGTCATACATAGAAGGGAATTTTCTCCTGTCTTCCAATTTTTTTCTATCAAATTTAATAGCGGTATATAAAGTCAGTATGTCAATTGTCTCCATATAAGGGACGCAGACTACCGTATTTTCCGCACTATAAGGCGCACCTAAAAGTCTTAATTTTTTTGAAAAAGCTGATGGTGCGCCTTATAATCAGGTGCGCCTTATATAGTGACCAATATTGACCTTGGGCTCTGTAGATGGGGACTGAACTGATAAAGTAGGCTTTACCTGTTTCTTTTGTGTGTTTATAGTTGAACAAGGTTGGTCATATTGACGTTGAGTTATTATGCTATTGAGAGTTTAGAGTTATTATTTGACTTATTATTCTTATTACTTTGAGTATTACTTTATTGTGATTGAAAAACGTTTTAAATATGTCATTAATTGAGGGTGCGCCTTATAATCCGGTGCACCTTATATATGGAAACGGTTTTAAAATGTGTCATTAATTGAGGTTGCGCCTTATAATCCAGTGCGCCTTATAGTGCGGAAAATAAGGTAACTTTTTGAGATTAAACTTTGTCCCCTGGCAACAGCTTTGCACTCTCCTTCCCTCTTAAATTCGACTGCAGCCACAATTTAGGACAGACACTTAAGCTTTTCATGTGAAATGTTTCCCCCAAGCCACATAGAGGATAATCACTATGCTCCCTTGGCCCTTCAACATCCACCACAGCCCCATTGAGGAATAGAAATTAAGTTCTTCTCATTTTTAACAACTGAAGGCAGATAAACCATTTTTTGAGTACAATAATGCCCATTAGCGGCAACAATCACTGTTTTTCTTCCAGCCTTAACTGCAGCCCACTTTGGCAACAAATATAGTCGCCATAACAATTTTCTACATAGAAGAGGTGCTGACGAAATTCAAGGTAATTCAAGGATATTCAAGGTAAAATGTTTTACTTGAGTAGCATAAAATACATTTTGTTCTCTTCCAATCTCAACCTCAAAAGCATCAAATTAAGTCTGTGCAGTGGACCCCCGGTTTACCACGTCGCTGCTTACGTTTTTTTCAGCTTACGATGTGGGCCGCGACATTTTCTTGTCCTATCTTTACGCCATTTTTTTCACCTTAAGACATTAAAAGCAACAACTTCTCTTCACAAACATAGCGGTCAGTATGCGCGCCTGACCGCGCTCATGCGTCGTTCTGGTCACTATGATGCTGGTCTGCTATTGGTCGGCGTCACGGTTCAAAATGGCGGCATTTTAAAGCTTTGTTCTAATGTGAGTGCTTAAAATATTGTATTTATTGTTAATTTTAGTGTTTAATTCCAAATGTAATTTGTTTAGGCATGGGTCCCAAGATTGCTCATGATGTTAAAGAGAGAATTAGAAGATGATGAGTATGGAAACAAAGCTGGAGATAATCAAGAAATATGAAGAAGGCTAGGTTAGGCTACCCTCGCTATGGAATATGGCCATAACAAGCTTGTCACGTCACTCAAAGGTAAATAAATCCTTTCTGTATTTTTTCATTTATGGTGTTTATGGTGTTATTTAATTGCATACGTGTATATTATGTATAAGTGCTTAAATTCAGGGTGTTCAATGGGATAGGCAGCAGCAAGCCAGGGACCCTTGTCAGAATAAGCGGCTAAAGAAAATGGATGGATGGATGGATGGATTTGATGGTTTGGGGTAAAATATTCACTTTCATTTACATGATGGACAAAATCAGAGTTTTTCCCTGACAAACTCAACTGCAGCCCATTAAAGCAAAAACAAAACATAAGCATGTCCTCATTTTCCAAAATTAAAGGCAAATTGTTGGCCCCAATTGGCATGGAAGACAATCAGTTTGCTGTAGTCTATTCTCAACAATCACAGCTACCCATTTAGGCGACACAATAAGTCAGTGCTTCTCAATTATATTTTGCCAAGCCCCTACCCCCTTAGGAAAAGTTTTCACACCCCCAGTTGTCGCGCTGGCCTTAAGGAGGATTATTATCTATAAAAATTGTGTAAGTATCCCTAAACCTGTATCCATTTTAACATTAACAAAACAAAAATGAAATATAAATCAACTTTCAACTACAGTTAATTATCTTTTACAGCGTTTATACGGGTTAGTCTAAAACTGAAAAAAATAGCGTCAAGTGCCTGAAAAAAAATCGAAATGTATTATAATTGCGCTTCACATGACTAAAACAAAGTCTTTTTTCTGGGGTCATCCGCGTCCCCACCTGGCATCACCTCGCACCCTCTGGGGGGCCTGAGCCACTATTTGATACACTTCATTGCTTTTAGTAAAAAAAGTTATGTCACATAAGCAATTTTTTCTTTGGCACCGCATTTATGCAACATAAGAATTGTGTTGTTTTTTCACATTTAGGACAGGCGTAATCGGGCAACATGAGTGATATAAAGTGACATGTTTGCAGACCGCCATATTGAAGGCTTCAAAGGTGGGATGCCTCCTACAAGTTTCCCCTCAGTGGCATCTGTAAGGATCTGAAAGCCGTTTTATCCTCATTAAAGGCTTGAAAAGTTCCCCTTAAACTCCCACAAAAGTCCCCCACGCTCTGATCGTCTCTTGCACGATTTTTTTTCCTTTTTGCAAAGTAAAAAAAAAACAAAAAAAAAACTTTTCCCTTTTATCTTTTCTTCCCTCATTTGCACTTTTTTATGAGCCCAAAGCGTTCTTTTTTTGGTGGAGGAGCAACATCTCAAATCCCAAGCGCGCCACCAGTTGCCAGGGAAACAACGGCCGATTACCCTCGTTGTCTATAAGTCACCTCATTTCACTTTATTAGGCACCCTTGAACAATCTAATGGATGCAAGACAAGAGCTGCATGTAAAATGCATTCATTCCTAGCGGCATTTGTTTTTTTTTTTTTTTCCTGCCGTTCTCACACGTGCATGCCGGAGAGGCCGAAAGGGTCACGTTATGCCGTTAATGACAGTGCAAGTCACCTTGTATTTAACGGCGCTTCCCTGGCAAATTACAGTGGAGGCCACCTGAGAGGAGGCCGGCTCCAGATGTTGCACGGAGGCAAACGGCCTCCATGACAGCGCTGGGAATGATGGAGACGCCAACCGCATTATGGCGGGATAAAACACGCAAGCCCTCTGTGCATCCTAAAACTTGGGGACGATGAAAAAAACAGCACCATGGAAAAGTACAAGGACAAATCAGAACGTTTTCTTTTTCAAGATGGCCGCCATATAGATATGAAAAAGGACACTGTTCTACAATTATTACGTTATTACTTATTTCAAGGAATAATATACTACAACCTGGTTGAAACCTTTTCAAGAACACTAAGGAATCCATTTAGGAGGGGTAATTAAAACAAATATTGAAAATTAATTACAAAACTATTTTCTCATCATGATAATCATAACTACTAATAATAAATATTAAGCGCTGTTACTGTTTCTTTAAATGTATTCATTTTTTTTATTTTAATTATTTAATTATTTGTTGGAAATTATTGATTTTATTATATACATTTTTATTATTTATGAATTTTACCGCCATAAGTATTTTATGTATTTTATTTTATAATTATTTGTATGTATTTTATTTTGTTTTTTCTAGTATGAAAGCAAAGAATGGTGCGTTAAAAACAGAAATATTTTTTACTTTTTTACACGTCAATTACGAAAATCCTTGTGGAATCACAAATCAAGGGAAGTTGATTTATTTATTTCTATTTTTTTATATTTTTTTCCATATACTGGATGTATAAATCTTTAATAAAAGTAAACATATGAAAAAATAAAAGACAAAAACAAAAAAAGTAAATGGAATGGACCTCAAAAATTTATCGAATATTCTGCCTGGAGAATTTATCCTTTTAAAAGTGTGTTTAAGTTATGCTGAGGTCAATTTAAACATTCTATACGATAACCCCCACAACAAAAGACCGGGTTGAAAGTTCAGGACATTGCAAACTATTTTTGTCCCGCCACTTTGACGCAGAGAAAATGCGAAACCCATCAACGATGTCAGTCTGGTACAACATGCGCAGGGACACTCGCGTGCACGTTGGAACGCGTTCAAGCAGCGCATATTTTATTCATCATTCCTGTATTAGCCGAGGCTCTTTTGGAAAACCTCGAGAGACTGGTGAGAGCAAAAATAAATAAATAAAAAAATACGGCCAGCAAAAAAAAAAAAAAAAAAAAAAAACCGCACGGGATGTTCTCTGATTGGTTCATCGATTCTAGTGTACATTCTGTGTGTATTTTGTCCCTTACATCTCTGTGCACAGTAGTCATCATTAAACCCCAATATGTTTTTTTTTGGACACATGCATTTTCTTGAACATCAAAGACACTTAGAAAACCACAACAAACACCACTACAATAATACAATGTATGGAGGGGGGGGGGGGGGGGGGTCCTAACAGAACAAGAACCGGTTATCTGACAGCGTTGCCGTGGCAACGAAGCATTGGCGGGGTCGTGAGGGCGAGTAATTAGACAACAGGATTGATACGATGTGACGAGCAGTTAGCGACCTTTGCGGGACTGCTGATGTTAGCGCCACCGCTAGCGTAACGTCGGCGATAAGAGCGGCGGCCTCAGTGATGCTGTGAAACTTGTTTGATGTTTTGATTCTGAGGAAGCGCACGAGCGTGCACACACACACACACACACACGTGCACGCACGCACGTACACAGCCGGGACATTCATTTCACGCTCTGGCTGCGAGACAAATGGCAACACTCCTGCCTGAGAGAGTAAACTGCTTATCATCCACCTGTTGGCTTATAAAGATGAGGAGCTAAATGTCACACACGCCAAAAAGTACCCACATCCTTGCTCGCGCACGCACACAACTTCAGACTCTCTCTGTTAAAAGATGAGGCTTCAGTTAAGTATTTGGTTAAAGTTTGCGTTGAGTATTTTACATGTTGAAATGAACATATGTAGAAAAGTAGGGGCAGATGGCACAGTGAAGCATACATTTGAGACCCAGAGACAGGCTTGAAATCCCAATTTGAAAACCCTAAGTGAAACCCTAATACAAATCTGAAACTCTAATTTAGAATTTAGAATTGAATAGAATGCCTTGATTGTCTTTGTACCGCAGGATTACAACAAAATTAGGAGTACGTACAGCGCTTATTGTTGTATATTAAATAACTAGGAATAATAAATAGAACAAAAACAATAGAAGAAGTATCATCATTATTGATGTTTTTATTTTGTTGTTGTTTCATTGTTAAAACTTGAAATGCAGTCCACTGTCCGAAATCACAAACATTTGTTAAAAAGTTGTAAAACCCAACGCAGAGATCAAAAATTTGAAACCCAAACATTGGCTTCAAACTCTAGTTTCATAATCATTGGCTTTCACCAATATGAAGCCCGAGTACTGCCTTCAAACACGAACTTCAAGCCCTAATTTGAAAGACCTAATTTCAAACCTTAACCGTTCTTGAAATCTTAATTTGAAACCCTAGCGCCAATTTGAAACACTTGTTTAGAACCCTAAACCCACATTTGAAACCATAATTGCACCTTCAAACTCCAAACCCTGACACGCTTAATCAAAAACCTAACTTTATCATTAAATCTTCATTTGACTCCCTAATGCTGGCTCGAAAGCATCACCTCAAACCTCGAACAATTGTGTGAAACCATAAAATATTAAAATACTAATTTGTAACCCAGACACGACTTATTCGAAACCTTAACCTCATCTTAAATCTCTAATTTGAAACTCTAACCCTGATTTGATACCCTAACCATTGAAACACTAACTATAAATTTCTCTAACATTAATTTTAAATTCCATGTGCATCTCAAGTATCTTATTTGAAACAATGCTGTGAAAGCTTCATTTGAAGCCCTAACACATATATGAAACTACATTGCTCAAATTTTTAAACTAATTTGAAGCCATATCCTTAAACTAAAACACAAACTTGTGTTTTAAACCCTAATCTTGTCTTGAAACCTCAATATTTGAGCTAAATGCCCACCTTGGTTCAAAACCCTGATTTGAAACCCAACTTTGAAAGATGGCAGATGAGCGCTAAACTCTTTTTTTTTTGTTGCAGCTGAAAAAGGCAACGGTTGGTTGCCACGGTGACAGACGGGTTAACACACTGAGGTCTTGTTCTCCTGGCCGCTGAAACAGGCAGAGTTTTTTTTTTTTCACGCCTCACTCGGCGCTGGCACCGACAACACCACAAGCACAAACGCACAAAACATAAAAAAGAGATGTGGTCACTTTTAACTTGTGGTGAAGGCTTTGCCTTGCCCCGTTAGAGGTAAGGTTTCAAATTTGGGCTTCAAATCCAAAATTCAGACACCAAATTGTATCTTTTGAAAATAATTGCAACCCTACACGTTTTAAACCGTCAAGCTATGCTTAAATCATCTTTCCAAACGCCACTCCTGACTTGAAATCTGCAAACTCTAAATTGAAACCCAAACCAAGTCTTTATTTTGAAAGCCTAACATATATTGAAACCTTAACTTGAAATCCTAAAAAAAATTACACCCAATTTTTTTCAGCCATCACCCAGGCTAAAGTTGAAGCTCCTTCTTGAGACTAAGTATTGTGATGTGTTCTAACCCTAAACAAAGTCCCGTCCTTAAAACCTAGCCCTAACTTCAAACCCTAACTTGAAACCTAATGTCCTCCTTAAACCCTAACCCAAGCCTGTAACCAGACTCGAAACACCAACTTTAAATCCCAAACCTGTCTCAAAACGTTACCAGGCGGGAATACCTATTTTGAAACACTAACGCTGCTGTCAAATTGAGAATTGAAACCCTAGTCGAGGCCGAAACCGTTAAATTGAGACCCTCATTATATTTGACACCTGTGACTACTCTTAAAACCCTAACCATGTGATCGAACCCTAACCCAAACTTGACGAAGCAATCTTTAAACCTCTCATGTGTATCTCTCATCGTGTATCGCACATAAGTCCTCCTCTGCGGCAGCAGCCGATCTTGTGTGTTTTTCCGGCTACAGTATCACTGCAAGTTAGCTACTGCAGCTAACTATCGAGAGCAAAGTGGCTAACATGTTATCATATGCAACGAAGCAACGAGTGGTATCGCACGACGTAGAAGGAGAGCGAATCGAACTTTTCCAGACTAAGTAGGCCGTGAGGGATGTTTTTGGCTTTCAAAATTGCGTGAGCTACGAGCTAGCAGCAAGCTAGCGAGCGATATGGCAAGCGGATGAGATTATGCGAAGATAATTTGCATTTCTTTTGAGCTAAGACGTAAAAGTATTTCAATTTAGCATGGTAAATGTTTTTGTAACAAATGCTCTATTATATATTTTGTAAATAAAACGTTTTTATAATGTAGAAAAATGTCAATTTACCAAAAAGGATTTTCCAATGATATGTTTTGGAGGTGTGATTTCAAAACCGCGATGCCGCGATGCTGTGATATTTTTACTCAAGGTTATCATACCGTCAGAGTGCGATATCCTCCTATACCCAAATACCTGTACCCAAATCCTGTATTCAAATCCTACCTCAGTCTTGAAACCCTAACTATGTCTCAAAAGTCTAACCCAGACTTGAACTTGATACCGTCATCTCTTTCCTTGTGGTAACAGTGATTAAAGTGTTGCCTGAGACACACGTTTCATATTCATCCCATCAGCATGAACGTGATCGGCGCCAGGAAGCAAACGAGACGCGGCGGTGGCGGTGGCGGCGGCGGCGGCGGCGGCGGCGGCGGCGCACTTTTAGCCAAGAGAAAACTGCTTCTGTCTTTTTCTGCTGAGGGAAGCCAAACTTCCAGCGCTCTTGCAATGAAGTCATCAGCGTCCCGAGCCGGGAGCTTCGAAGACATTATTTACATTGTAGTCTCACAAGACCCGGCCTATTCATTTGTGTCCACTACAATGGACATTTGGTTTTATAGCTTTTGACGCCTTTGAGTTCCCCTTCTAAGTCCTAGTGTGCCAAATCGAGGACACCGTGGCTTTTCCAAAAAATAAATATTTTCATCCATGTAATTAAACAGAGCCAAATCATTGAAATATTTGAAATAGTTTAAATGATGTAATAAAACTTTTGCATATAGAATATTTGGCCTAATGTGTTAATCTTGAATGGCATTTAAACTGTTATTACATTATGCACTGATGTTTATTTATAGTACATACTTTAAAGTTTGATTCATTAAATAAAAATAAATTCAAAAACGGTATATATTCTTTAATTCATGTCAATAAAATAACTCCAATCCATTAACAAATTTATTATTATACTGACGTGCAAAGTCCGGTTCAGAGCATGGGTATACAGTAGGCGTGGCAGTTTTAGGAAATAGAAATGAGCAATTAGAAGAATAAATTGTCTAATTTTTGCACTATTAAGGATAAACGCTATATTGGTCTGCCTTTAAAATGATCTGTCATTGTTTTTTTTTAGTTGTTTTTTTTTTGTTCAGGAAATGTGTATCAAAAGTACGAGTACTCATACTGGTATCAATCAGAAAAATGCAGTTATGAACATCCCTACATGAATATTTAAGTAACTACATATCAAACATTTGGAGCATTTAAAAATGAAACATTTTTTAAATTAAGTCACGACTCTTGTGTCATTTATATACATGTAAAATATAGACAACCATAATCATAATTGTAACTTTTTGTCAACTTTAAAATCTGCTCAGCAATCCAAAAAACAAACTCATTTTGGTTTACGGGCTGCATAGAGAAAAATCTATTCCCAAATGGGCCGGACGAACAAAACCATGGTATATATTTATATATTTTTCAAACAACAGCTTCAGATTTATTATACATTTTTAATACTGTTCAAAATAGTACAAACACAACAGCAGAATTAAACATAAAACATGAACATTACTATTAATCATTAAACAATTCAAGTTTTTCATTTATTAAAAAAAAATCAGCTAATTTTTACACTTTACATTACAAAATCAGGGCCGGATTAAACCCGTTCACGGGCCAGAACCGGCCAGCGAGCCTTAAGTTTGACACCCCAAGTTTCCCAAGTTTTTTGCAAATCATTAACATTATTTGCACTACTTTTAAATAGATCTATTCAGATCCTGCATGCATGCTTCCCTTCTGCTTCAAAGCCCTTCAACTCTTTCTCTCTCACACACATAATATACGCATACACACCTACGTACACTTGCACACACATAAAAGGGAATCAATGAAGGGAGCGTCTCTCCTTGAGTCCTTGAGGACATTCTCCCACAGTAGAGACTGAAACTGCGACGGGGCGGAAAGTCAGCCAAAAAAAGCGCTGCAAGACATCCACGGAAACATTTGTAGCCCAGACGTAGCCTGCAGGCACCAACGAAGAAGACGTCGTCGAAGTGGAGCAAGGGAAGCTAAACCGAGTCGGTGCGTGTGTGGCGGGGGGCGTCCTCAGGCTGGCGTTCCCAGATAAGATGCCTGAGTCATGTGAATGAAGTGGAACACACAAAAGAGTCGGAATGGCCTGCAGGGTGAGGAGTTTGGAAGGGGGGGGGGGGGGGGGGGGTGTTTATCCACCCACAGGCTGGGTGCTTGCCAAAGGATGCCTCAACGGAGACCTCTGAATGGAGGCGGAATGGCAGGGGGCTTAGTTCCAGTCCAGGGAGCATCGGCATGATGGTGGGCCTCCGATATAGAAGAGTCTCTCCAGGGGTTTTTGCAAAAAAAAAAAAAAAATCTAAATGTGGTTCATGCACCTGAGAATTCAGGTCACTGAAAAGTCCCTTTTTTCCATGATGTAATGCTCAAAACAGAAGCTACTACTTGAACAAAAATGTCAGGGAAAGCCAACTTGAACATCTGAACATTATTTAGTATATGGAATAGAATCGATGCCTTTAATAATGTTGTACAATTCAGTTGGGGATTTAAAAAAGCAAACAAACCAAATAACAAAAGTAACTTCATTGTACAGCTATTTAGTTAGTTACTGTACAACCACATAGTTAAGTTTGCATATTAAGTAAATAATTGGCAGGGAAAGCCTGAAGCGTGAACAACTGGACAGTAAAAAAATGACTGTCAGTAAAGGTAAAATTGATCTTTGACGTCTATATTCGTCAATGGCACTGTATGAGGTGTTTATTTTCAAATTTAATTATAGGTATTAAAATGTTAATAAAAATTACAACGTATTAAAACTATAATACTATAATACTAATAATATGTTTTAACATTCTGAAATATTTTCAGATTTTATATTAATGGTCAATATTGATATTATTGTTTAAAAGTTTTTATATTTAATATATTCTAAAATTATTCATTGAAAGACACACTTTAAATATATATATATATATATATATATATATATATATATATATATATATATATATATATATATATATATATATATATATATATATATATATATATATATTTATATATATATATATTTTTTTTTTTCCCCCCTCCAAGAAGATGTGCATTAAAACATCGCCAACTAGTGGCCCGGCATGCACACTACATCATTACCCCTCCTTGTTTGCATCAAGCAGGGAATGTTATGACATTATAGGTCATATGTAAAACACTCCCATCGGTGGCGTTAATGTCAAAATCCAACCATGGACAAGAAGGCAACAAACATCTCGAGTTTGGAAGCGAGGGGAATGTTGGGCAAGCTTTAAAAGCATTTCGAAAACGAGAGCGGCGCTTTACAGCCTCGAGACGCTTAATAATTCACATGTGGTGACTCGCTGGTCCTCAGATGATCCATTTGTGAGCCCTGTGTGTGTGTCTGTGTGTGTGTGCCTGTGTGAGTGTGTGGGACAACTTCATTTTTTTTTTTTTTTAAGGGAGGGGGGGCTTCAAAATCTTGCTCTCAAAAGACCACACCGCAGCATGTCATCCTGCTAGGAGTTGATGTCAACTAAAAATGTTCAAAAAGTATCGTGGTGCCTTAAGATACAAGACTGATTTAACATTCAAAACAATGTTAACGTGTGAAACAATTTTTGTAGCCATGTTTCGCTTCAGTTCACAAGACATTTTGCTAGGCACATCTTGGCCACATGGGGGCAATGTAGTACAGAGCTGTACGGTTAGAATGCGCAATTGCTCTCAGTAAACTGCAGATTAGTTGTTCTTCGTGGAGGATAAAGAATATATATGAGTATTATTTTTATATCATTCATCTAAATGTGTTGCTCCACTGTTTGCGCTCAAATATCTACATCAACAGGAAATGAATTAATACTGTTGTTTCTAAATGACTATTTATGCTGTGCTGGCTGCATTTTCACTGATTGCATGTTTTTTGTTGTTGAATTATTGCTTACGCGCCATATCTGTGCTTCATGCAGTATGATATTTTGCCACAAGCTATCCAAATCAATATGGTTCTTACTCCAACATGAAAAAACCCCTCCTGTTGCTAAATTAGCATCCGAAGTAGATCCTCATCAAAGCCGTCCGGAATCGCTAATCTGACCCAGGAGGAGCAATGCACACGAACACTTTTGACTTTGTGGATTCTTTTCCTACCAGTTTTCCCACAGACCTCCGCTTCTCCCACAGGTACTCCTCATCACTAATCCCATTTTCCCCTCGCTTGGCCTTCACCCAAATGCCTGACAAATTTCATGTTGCTACTTGACATGCTTGGTCAAGATCTGACCTTGTGAAGCTGATTTACTGTATTTTCATTTCAGGTTTCAATCCACTGGAATGGAATTGAATTTTTGGTTAGATTTGTTTGCAATCGGACAAAATCTCTTGGCTGAGTTGGTCTGTGAAGAACCCTATGAAAACCATCCAAAACGAGTCTAAAATGCCAAATTTGGGCTTGGATTTTTTAGATCATTTGTGGTTTTACTCATTATCTACGTTTCGACTGAATTAACGTGTTTTCCGCACTATAAGGCACACCTAAAACCCTGACATTTTTAAAAAGCTGACGGTGCGCTTTATAATCCAGTGCGTTTTATATATCGATCATATCATGTGCTGACTGCATAAACTGCTGTCAGAGTGAGTTTCTATCTTGCATTTCCCTTGAGCGCAGCTCCATCTAGTGGATGCATAATAGAATGCAAATGCAGCCCCAGAAACCACTGTAGCTTTGATTCCGTGCGCCTTATAATCCGGTACCTCATAATCGCCTTATCGGTGCTTTATAATCTGATACACCTTGCGTTTTTTTTTTTTTTAATAGGCCATTCATTGAAGGTGCGCCTTATACTGCGGAAAATGCTGTATGTTTATCTGGCTTAGGTAGGTGGATTTTCAAGCAATACGAGGACACTTGGAAATGACCTAAAATGGCCACCTAACTTGAAAAATGACTTCTTAGCAGGTCTCCTGAGAATAAGCATGTCTACCAAATGTCATGCTGTTCAGAAGACTTGGCTTTGAGGATTGAACATTTCCGGTGCCTTTTTTGTTTACGGCGTCGTGATCTTTTTTTTGGTCATCTACACATAAGAAACGCGCCAGCCAAACTTATTGTTGATAACGATTCTGGCGACGGTACCTGAATTTTTTCAAAAACGATCAAGCAGTCATTCGTCTTTTGTAGTTGTGGCTTTCTTGTTGCTAAGTAACACTGACCTTCCAGTACGTAGGAACAACAATATGAAAAAAAAAAGCGTCATTGTTGATCAATCAATATGTTCAGTTTGGTAATGTGACACTTTTACAGTCTGGCGGGAAAAGTAACGACATGCGACGTTGTGCCTGACGCCAACGCAGAGGAAAAGAAAATGTGCTCGTAAAAGCCCCACTCAGACTTTAATGGCGGGACAGCGTCCGTCGCTTCATCACTTTTTACAGCCGCCACCTTGTAAATGTTGCACGCCTGCACGGATGAGATGCATGCGCGCAAGAAAAAATAAAAAAAACACGGGCTCGACCGCAGTCACCTCGACCTTGTGTGAACTTGAAACCGTATTCAAGGTCATTGAATGTTATTTACGCGCTGGATCTTTCTGTTGCTTTACATTAAAGTGTTACAAAAGAAAAACTTTATAGGGGGAAAACCAAAACCCTTCAGCGTTGAACTATTACTTAGGCAGATCGGCTCAGAAAAATCACAATGAGCACAAAGTAGTGACACCAACCAATGACTGCTCCGAAAGTCATCAGTGCCCCACCTCCCTCCTGTCATCGTCAGCCTGCCATTTTTTTCACGTTGAAAATTATAATCGTCCGTCCATCAGACAACGGCCAGTCCATCACTACTTTTTAAATTGAGTAAATAATGCCTTTATTGGGGAATTTAAAAACTTCTATCTTGCATTTCCTGGTTAAGAGAGAAGCAGAAGGAGCTTTAGCACTCAACGTTAACAGTCAGCTCCTTGCTGCGGAAACATATCCCAAAACGTTCACGACAGATGAAAAATATACCGAAAATATTCCGAAATTCTTATACCAACGTTTTATTTTTTGCATTCCTGTCATTCATCGGCCAGTCTGCAAAACGGGCATCTGCCTGAGACGGTCAATCAATGATGACGGTCTGCCCACCTATGATGCCTTCTATTACATACCTTCAACGCATGCTTTTGATGTAGTACTTCTCCTTGCCATAGGTGGCGATGGTCACTATTCCTACCGCATGGTGTACATTTTGTGCAATACGTTATGGGACACCTGATGTCACGTCCGTAGCTGTGTTTATCCACAAATAAACAGACTGCTTTCAAGGGCTTCTGAGTGGCTGTTTAGCCAGAGAATTAGCGCACAAGACAAGACGAACAGTAAACAATATAGACCATTTATTCATCCGTAAGGGAAATTCACAAAGGGTTATCAAGAACAAAGTGTTATATTCCTCCAATCTGGCGCCTCTGCTGGCATGTAGCCGCCGCCTAAACAGGTTGTGTACGAAACACGCTCTACATTTATACTGACAGACATCACCGCACCGCCGCCACAGAAGCTTTAGTAGCTCCATCATCATAGAGCCACATCCAAATATATCAAGCAGCCCTCCAGGCAGGAATTCCTGGCATTACGTGTCACCGCTCCCGTTACGGCATTCAAATGGAGGCCGCCACGCGAATGGGTGTCAAGTGCAGACGCCACAGAGGGGCCTGCCGTTGGATTTGACATCACTTCCTGTTTGTATTGATTGCTGCTCTCTATGTGCTAAAGTAGAAGTTGTTTAAGCGGCTGCGCGGTACCGTCCTATCTTTGTCAGTTTCTGTTAGCTATGCTGTTTTTATGCCGTCGTTACATATTAGCTTTAAGCTAGCGGACATGGATTATTCGCAAGTTTGGTTGAACAGTTTGGTGTCGTTTTCTTGCCAGTTCTTTGATTTGAATAAAGGACACACTCATATTCGAGGTCTCAGCAGGTCTCGCAGTTTTGGTTATTTGACCTTGGGGAGACTGTAAAGTGAAAATAAGTCTGGAAAATTTGCCACACCACAGAGTAAAGTGTTGTTGATTTTTAAGAACAAAACATGTGATATTGCAATCATGTTTTGTAACTACGGTTGCAACTAACAATCATTTTAATAATCAACAAATCAAACAATCGAATGTCAAACAAATCTTTTAGTTTGTTATCTCTGTAATAAGATGACTTTTTTAACTACACTAACATGAAATACAGTATTCATTATTATTTATTTTTTTTAAAGAATTTATTATTTATTTGGTAACACCTTACAAAATTTGCAAAAATAATGATTCTTCCTTTCCAAAGTTAAAGGACGTTAAGATAAACGTTGATTTGAATGATTTTATATTGTTACGTTAACAAGGCTAAAAGGTTTCCATACTTGTCAAGTTGTATGATTGTGGCATAATTTGTACAGGTGGAAACCTCTTTTCATGTACATCACAAATCTTGACCGCCAATTTTAAAAATTATATTTATATTTATATATAATATACATGTACATAATTAACATCATAAATGAATAAAAAAATATATAAAGGATTTCTTTACCTTTGAGTGAAGTGACAAGCTTGCAATGGTCATATTCCCTAGCGAGGGTAGCCTAGCCTAGCCTATCCTTCTTCGTATTTCTTGGTTATCTCCAGCTCCGTTTCCATACTAATCATTTTCTTACTTCTACCTTTAATATCACTAGCAATCATAGCTAACCAATTAACGTTTGAATGAAGCACTAAAACGCACAATAAATACAATATTGAAAGCACTCACACGAGATAGACTTTAGCATGTCACATTATCTTTGTGACCTGTGACGCCGAACAATAGCGGACCAGCATCTTAGTGACCCCATGACGCCCCCCAATAGTAGACCAGTATCTTAGGGCAGTGACATGTGTAGTATGAGCGCGGTCACGCACGCACACTGACCGCCATGTTTGAGAAGAGAAGAAAAAACGTCGCAGTCGTAATGTGAAAAAAAAACATAAGGCGGGGACGTCATAAAATGGGGGTCCACTGTATATTGAATTAGAGGTTATATAATAATTTTAAGCCTAGTAAATGCCATGATATTACTTATTTCACATCCGAATTAATGTTATTCAAACACGGATATGTGGAATAAATTGGTCTGTTTTGAATAATGCGGGTATAAGTCGACCCTCCCTAATATGGGGGTTGAAAATGAGGAAAAAAAAAAAACTCGACTTGTTGGTGGAGAAATACCATGCACTTCTAAGCAGGGTACTTTACTTCTATAGTACTTAATAACTAAAAGTAATTACTGCATGACATTAATGTTCCACTAAATTATGTGTGTTTACACCACTATTGTGTGGCTAGTCAGGTCAAGTTAAGATTTTTTAATAGGCCTGAATCACTAAGAGTGTCAATAGTTTCACAAGCCGACAATTAACAAATATTATCAACATCTATTGATCAAAATCCCCGAAACTGAGCCGGGAAAAACTCCAAACCTTATATGATGGCAAAAGGAAGAAACCTTGAAAAGATTCCTTTTTATCTAATATGTTGTGTGAGGTCTGTCTGCAAAGATTTAGACCGATAAAACAAGAGACACACTGAAAATCAAGTGAATCGCCACAATCCAGTACTACTTTGTTTTCAGTTTTTACACTTTTTCAGCAATTATCTTCAAAGATGTATCGTCTGTTTAGAAACAAAGATAACACCGCTAACGAGCTGGCGGTTTCAGTTTGTCGTTTATGGACTTCTGAGGATTTGGCTCGGCTTCCATCGGCATTCATCAGGAAGTGGGTGACATTTTGTGCAAATGTCAGCAGATCTTTCTGAATGCAAAGCACTGACAGCTCTGAACATCTGCTTTTCCTCGTTTCAATATTCCAAAGCAACCTATGATGTTCCCGTACTTTCATCTCCACTGATTTTTGGGGTTTTTTTTTGTTCTCGTCCGCACTTTTAGGACCGCCGCAGGGGAAGAAAGAAAAGGCTTCTTCTCTTTGAACTCTAGAATGGTCTTTTGGACCATGTCGGGACATGCTGGGACAAGCCAACTGCATCCCTTTACCAATCCCACCTACCCCCACCAAAAAAAAAAAAAAACCTTCTACTAAAACGTTGACTGAACATGTTGGCCGCAACAAACGATCCCCTTGAAAGCACCGGAAAACATCAAGTCGCAGGTATGTCATGTTGGCAATTTCCGCCTTTAATTACATGGCAAAGGAGGCGAGAGCCACAGGGTGCAGGACTGCCATTATTCCCTCCTGGGAACATCTCTTGAGGAACTCTTTTACTGTCGGATTACTAGTTCCGCAATACCCAAGTGGTGTTTTTGTCCAAGTGCAAATTTCGTAATTACAAGGGCAAAAATGGCTTCCGGGAAATGCTGAATCGTTCACATGTCAAATATCAGGGAATGAAAGTCACATCTGGTCAACGTTTCAACCAATAAAGAAGTTGTTTTGCTCTGGAATGCATTAGTGACAACCGAGCGGAGACAAGGTGCAAGTATTAATCGAAATTCAAGAGGCAATTTTACAGAAAATAAATATTCATCAGACGTTTGACGGCCAGCTACCAGAAGAGACTAATATAAAATAAAACATCAGTATCCTTGCGTAGGCAAATAACAATTGGCCAAGAATGTCTGTCTGCAGTAGAGGTGACAAGGAAAAACCTTTGAGAGTTTATTTTCACTCTTGTGCAGTGTTTTGATCTTTACATCAGAAAGGAAGCCAGTGAAAGAAGACACTAGGGAGCTGAAAATTCACCCAAATAGCCACAGCGTGTCAAAGTTCAACATGGCACAACCACTTAGTTACCACACTACCAGGAGTAATCATATTGACAAATTAAAGAAGTAGTGTTTTTGGACGGCCAGGAAAACCTACTAACCAACTAAAGTTTCAATTAAGCACTAAAATGTACAATAAATGCAATACTTTAAGCACTTACACTTGGATCAAGTTTTTAAGATGTTAGCATTTTATGACACCATCTTAGTGACACCGTGATAGCAGATCAGCATGTTAATGATGCGTTGCAGCGTAGGCAGTTTGACGCGACCGGAAAATAAGAGCAATCACCTAAAAACGCCTGAAGAGGGAGGCAATACAACATAAACACTGCCAACACTTAAGGTCGTGACATTTGTTGATGTCGCAAAGCGAGAAAAATGTCGTAAAGAGGGGACGAAAAATGTCATAATCCACGTCGTAAAGGTCGTAAACTGGAGGTCCACTGTAGTAACTGTTAGCAAAAAATAAAATGCTGTATTTTGTTCATTTAAAGTTCAATTGTTGTAAGAGCCTTTTCAATAGATAGTTTATACATGGGACTTGAAAAACACTTGTAAAGCTTCTTTTTTTTAAATTTATATTCAAAGCACTTGTTTTTTCTTATAAAATAGATTATCACAACATGTCATCCATCTGCTCTTGCTCAGGCCCTTTTGTACAATTTTAGAAGCTTATGTGGTCCTCAAGTCAAAAAAGTTTGCAATCAATAACTTAAGTACAAGAATCGCTGATTACTTTAGTGCTTGATTCTTTTGTACCAGGCATTTTTAGACCTTCATTCAGCAAAACTCTTGAAAAAAAAAAAAGCTGCTGTAATCGATATTTAATTCATTTACGAAAGATGTCTTTCAGAACAACGGCTAGTTTCCCCAACAATGCCCCCATTTTACAAGCACTTTGGGAAAACATTAAAAAAAAACATAAGCCTCAAACCTTTCGAATCCAATAGCATTCTTGCAACATACTCTACATTAAAATACAATACAACAAGGAAAAAAATTCTTCCATCACATCAAGTAAAGTTTAAGAGAACCAGTATGATGCACTTCCTGATTTCCATCCAATCAGAGAAGCTCAAACAGCAGAACAGCAAGTAGGGCTGCAACGATCGCGCGCTGAGTGTGTATGTGTGTTGCATGCATTATAAATGACCCTCGTCCAATGAGCTCATCCGGTACACTCGTCTACTTCCTGATCCCACATTAAACCGACGCCCCTTCATGAATAATTTATGAGCAAATAACCCATCGGTGTTTGTCTTTAATAAATTGAGATATTCCCATCTCAATCCCAGCCGGCAGGACGGGAAAAATAGAAGAGGATGATGAACCTACCGCGTGGACGATTCCCTCGGAGACGCACGCGCCTACACACACATATGCACACACACACACACACACACAGAAAGAGAAATAGAGGCACCATTAGTATCAGTGCACATCTGGGTCATGTTTCCATGTGCAGGGATTATGTACATGCAGGATTGGGATTATCACACAGGTCAAATTTACTGCACATGGATGTGAGCTGCCGACGTCGTCATGGCCCGCACTCACACCTACACGTCAGTTGTTGGGATTAAGATTCAATTTAAAGACTTTTTTTTAGGTATTAAAATAGGAATGCAATGAATTCCAGTATGATTTGATGAGATTAGGCAAAGATATGAGTGTCTGTCAAAAGAGATTTTTCATGCCACGTGTAAAATATGGATCAAATCTGGATTACACATGTTTTGATATTACACTAAGTGATTGTGTAGTCAAAATCTTATGAGCTATTAGTGTAATATGAGTGTGAACTTTTGAAATCAAAATTTACAATTTACATTGGGTCTAAATGAATCTTGATCCAATCTGGATTGAATTTGGCTTCACATTACAGCTCGCGATGGTGGTTTCATTCAAGAAATGTTTAAATGTAATGAGAATGGATTTCTGGTGTTTTCATTTTATGGGCACTGAATGTGAAATCTGAATCAAATCTGGATTAAATTTGGTTTCAAGATTGTGACAAATGCAATATATGTTAGAATACCATGTTTAGACTAGGGTGTGCGTACACCGTATTGTAAGAAAATATACTGCATTTTTGTTTTCATTGTATTTTCTGGGTCTTAGATTGTGCACGATGCATTTCAGCAACTTTCTCCACTTTCAGAACAACTTTGTAACCTCAAGGGAGAAAAATCCACTTAGTACTCAAGTTTGTAGCTGATTGTCAAAAACATTCGAGTAGAGACTCCAAACACATCTTTCATCCACGTTCCCCCGTGACTGAGCCACTAAAAAGTAGATTGGGCCAATTTTTTTTTTTTTTTGTCATCTCAGGTGAATACTGATCTAATCATGACGAGAGTTTCCACTTTTGGGCTCTAGGGGGCACTGTTACACCTCATATAGTAAGGGATCCAACCTATTAAATTGAAAATGATGCCAGTATCGCAGTATTTAATTAAAAATTGAAAATCTGAATAAAACTAAATCATCTGTAAACACAAGTATACAGAAAATCAGTCATCGCCAAGATATAAAATCTAACCAGTAATAACAATTTAATCTAATCAAAGACATACATTTAATTAATTTTTGAGGCTCTGTTTAAAGTTTTTTTTTTTTTTCATTGTACAGGTGTAAAGTTTGCAATCGATCTTTATTTTGTTATTTCCTATGAAGAAAATTTAAATTAGTTGTTCTCAAATGGGGGTATGAAAACCCCTTGGTACATGAAGGCACTTTGCGGGTACATGGAATTTTAACAAGGTCTCTGCAGGTATCAGCAAATCGGATTTAATGAATCGCAGTGACAATACCTTGCATTTTTCTTTTCAAATTAAGAGCAAATTAATAGGCACAACTAATTTCTAAATTGTGTTCTTGTAACTTCGTTGCATTTATTTTGTTACGTTTTATCAGGATGCACTTTGTCATTTTTCGATGAAGAGGACAACCACTGCTTTAACCGTTGTGCAGTATTTTGTCCAAACCTTTGATCTTTACATCAAAGGCATTTCAAGTCAAAGGTTAATCATTGAAAGAGGGCACCAGGGAGCTGAAATTTCACACAAATGGTGACAACATGTCCAATTGTAACATGGCACAAACGCTTAGTTATCACACTACCAGGAGTAGGCAAACTCTTGGTTAAAATACTGTGAGAATGATGTGGAAGTAAATGACCCCTGAATGATCAAACGACTGCACAAGGGTTATTCTTGCAAGAAATGCGGATGTTTTTTTTGTTTGTTTTACTAACATTTTCTATGTTGCTCTTTTGTGTTCATTTTGTTCATACTAGAATTATTTTCCGCGCAACATTTTGGTTTCACAAAGTTTGCACTATACTTCAGCACCCAATCTCGCATCCAAAGTGCACCAAAAAAAAAACAATCGCTGGAATTCCAACTCCTTCAGTCTGCAATCATTCCGCAATCTCCCCAAAATAACCCCTGCCACTTTTGAATTAGACAAGCGAGCAGGTGTAAAGTTTGCGAGTGACCTCTCTCGGGGTGCACCGAAATGCCGGAAAAGTCTCCTCGGGGGGGCTCCCGAGCGACTCTGACCCACTTGACGAGCGCCAACTGCGGACAAAAATACCCACCGTGTGTCACCCGGGGGGCGGCCAGAACTGCGGCCAGGGTGCCGAGCACCATCCAGCGAGCCGCCATGGTCCCGGCTAAACCGCCTTGTAATCCAAACGTAGTCCCGGTAGTACTCTTGCTGCAGCTGAAAGGGGTCTCAAGGGGGCTCGTTTCCACCGACGCGCACGCTCGTCCCGAAAATAAGTGAGCAGAAAAAGTCCCTCGGTATGTTGGGGAATGTTTCCCCCGAGCGCAGCGTCCGCGCTCCGGCCGGGAAGACTGGCCAAGTCCGGGGGAGCCTCCAAGTGGGGAAGTGCAGCTCCGCCCCTCCCTCACTCGCACTCCAGGGGGGAGAAAAATGCGAAGCTCATGCACATGACGAGCGAGCTGCACCGTCCTGCAAACATGCGGGTCCTCCTCCTTTTCGTCGCACCTCCTCCAGGGAATACCTCCCCCGGGGAAGCACGCATTTGACGTAAATGGCGCTTCATCAGTTGTTCCGGCCTCAAGATGAGGCATGAACAAAGTAAGACATTCATAATGCTCACCGGTCACCTCATTAGGTACACCTGCAGCGCGCTTCAATGGCGCCTGGCTGAGCGTTTCCGAATTACATTTGCGTGGAAAGGGGACCGTGCCGGCACACGTATAGCAAAAATCCGCGAAAAAATGACCCAGCATTATAACAGTGAACAAAAGGTACAATGCCCCCCAAAGTATTTGAATAAGAGGTAAACTAGTTCTTAATAAGCATTTTCTTCGAAAAAAATGGGGTTCAGGCACCACCACATCCGAAAAAAAATATCAAAACAATCCACAGGTGCCGCAATTTAAACTCGCAGTTATTCGCGGTACTGTATAGTAGATTCCACAAGTTGCCTGTGTATTAAGGACCTGAAAAATATAAACTTGTTAAATTTAAAATAAAGCAGGATAAACCAAACGCCAAAAATATTGTGTATTTTTAAAAAAGTATGTGATCATGTTCTTCAAATATTAAAAGTAGGAATTAAAACTACACAACTTCACGTTGTGTTAAATATATAAAATTGAAAACTTAAAAAAAGCTACCGTTTTTTCTCGCGTTTGTGTTTTTTTATTTAATATGTTGTACATAATTGAAATAGAAAGACACCTAGTTTGCTCATCTTCACAGCAACAAGTGTGGGGACACCAACTTCTTTATGGACGGGCAATACTGCCACCTGCCGGCCAAATATGCTATGACATGGAAAACGCCACTACGGGACTCCAAGTTTGTTTATCACAGATTTTATAAGTTTTTTTTTTTTTCCCAAACCAAAAATAATCGTCAGACCGTCACCCACTCCCGACGTCATCATCACATCGCCCCAACCTCAATTTAATCTCCTTTTAAAACACAAAAACAATTAACCTCTGAAAAATCTTTTAATCAGTACTCTATTGTTAGCTTGGCTTTTGACAAAAGCTAAACTTTACAATCTTCATTTCAATCATACAAACTAAGCAAACAAGTTTGACAGAATAACTTCATTAATTGTATAGTCCATCGGTACTGACGAACCGCCCGCTTCTGGTTCATAATACAAAGTACAATATATACACCGGATGATATTTGGAAAAGTGCACTAATATGTTCATATAGATCATTTTGCGTAATAAGTCACATCTAAGCAGTAAGAGATAGCATGGGCATTTTTATTGGTAATAATAGTAATTACAATATATATACACTGCAGGGGCTTATTGGTGCTTGTCTTCAGGTGTTTCTGGTAGAAGTTTTTCACTGTGGAACCACATAGCTTCACTGGTATGACTGGCGATGATGGCGCGCTCGATCATGGGCCCTGAAAAATGGCATTTGGGAAAAAAACAAAAGACCAAAAAAATGATCACATTTGGGAAAAAAACAAAAGACCAAAAAAATGATCAGAGTGATACTCCCAATTTTAGCTAGTAAAAATAATGCTTGAACTGTAATTATTGCTTTTGAAGCCACAGTGCTTTCGCTTTGTATGTAGCTGTGGTTGTTTTTTAAATGCTACATAAATAAAGTTGTTTCCACTGTCATGTACAGTATTTATTATTACTTTGATTATATTGCCCCCTGGCGGTAAAAGCACAGGACACGTCCGAGGGGAAAATCAAATGTCAGAAAACGTTAAAAAAAAAGTAGAAAAAAGTTTTTGTTACCCATGTTGGCGGGCCGATGCGAGCACACGTCAATCACGATGCTTTGCAGGTTGGCGAGGATTTGTTGCGTGGGAGAGTCCAGCTGTCGGGAAAGTGAGAGGCAATGAAGCCCCGCCCACTCTACGGAACAGGCGCGTCGGAGGCGGCGGCGGCGGCGGCGACCTACCGTGGCCACCTGCGTCCGGACGTAGCGCTCGCTCTCCACCACGTACTCGTGGCCCGTCTGGAAGAGCGACAGCATTTTGGGAATGTTGACGCCGACCGAGCCTGAAGAGGAAAAAAAACGGAAATTGGAAAAGATGATTTTTTTTTTTTTTGTCCCAGAGGAGCTTGAACGGACCTCTCTTGCTTTTGGGAAACTTCTTTCGAAGTTTGTTTTTAAGCGGCGTGAGTTGAGGCAGCATTTCCGGCACGGCCACGTAGAAGTCGGCCACCACCTCGTCGTCTAAGATCTGAGAGAAGGAAGAAAAAAATAAAATCAGAAATGTTTGCTAGTCTTTTTCTGTAATTGTTTTCATCTGTTTCGAACAGTTTTGATCTTTTTTTTGTCATATCTGCTATATTTATCATTTGTACTTTGCTATTACTTTTCGTCAATATCCTTTCTATTTTTCTTTGGTTAAATATATTTTTCTAAGATTTGTGTGTGTATAGTTGTATTATTATTATTTTTTACATTATTTCTAATGTTTATTCTTTTGATACTTGCCCTATTTCTTATGTTACCAAGCGTGCTTTATTTTTGGAATATTTGTCAAATACAGTACATTTGGGCCTGTAATATTTCTGTATTTCATCTCATTTGTGTATTTCCAGTTTTTTCAGCTATTTTTTTTTACTTCATAATTTCTGTGTATTTCCTATTCATAATTTTGGCAAACCTTTTATTATATTTGTTATTTTTGTGTGTTTTTTTTTTTTTTTTACTTTCATGAATGTGCACTTTATTTCCATTTTAAGGAGGCCAAATGTGAGTATTTTTTTTCCTTTTTTGTGTGTATTATCCTAATATTTTTCTTAACACATACAATATGCTACGGAGCCCAACACAGCCCAAATGAGAGATTCTGAGATTTAATTTTTGTTTTATCTTTCTGTACATTTTGTCCAACTCTCAGGTTGCTTTTTTGCTTTCTATCGTCTGATTTTTTCATGTAATATTTTTGTACTTTGTATCCCAAGTTGTTCTTTTGCCATGTAAATAAACGGCCCTCTCTAAACTACCTTATCCATGACATGTCCCATCGAAGATGGAATTTTACAACTAAAGTCACCTGCTGAATGAGCTCTGCACCGCCGACAAACGCAGCTCCGCCCTCCTGAGCCACCTTCGCCTGGTTTGCGTCCTGTATTAAACATCAGCATGTTGGCTATTTGAAATCATTAACTCCTTTGAAAAAAAAAAAAAGTCTTCAATTGGAAATATTGGCGAAAAAGAGCTGACCTCAGTAAAAACCAAAACTTTGTTCACATCAGTCTTGAAAGGATGTGGCAATTGCACTGTGCTCACAAACGGGTCGATCTTTTTCTGGAATAGGGAGACAAAAACAATGAGCGATATTGCCTAAAAGGGGAATCTCTGATTTTTATGTATTTATTTATTTTCACAAAAATTTGATATATATATATATATATATATATATATATATATATATATATATATATATATGAATAATGACGGAGTAATGAAGCTTCATAAAGCTCTGTTCACATGTTTTTGCTTGTTTAGAAGCCACTCTTGGTTTTATCAATGGAAATATACCATATATCCATTGTGTTAGCCTTTATCTTTATACCAAGAGCAGGAGTAATAGATTTGATAAGTGGTTCATGAGGCTTCCATTTCCCACTAGTTTGGAATCTTTTAGTTCCAGGAAATGCAAACAGAAGTACAAATAAATAATATTTCTATGAACATTAGGTGGAAATGCAAAATGAAGGATGGTTGAGTATTCGGACCTTTGGAGCAATTTTTAAAATGGACCCATGCTCACCTTCTTCTCCAGTTTCATATCCAGCTTGAGGTCAACGTAGACAGGCTGGTCATGTGGCGTGAAGTCCAAAGCCTGGAAGCTCTTGAGTAGTTCTATCGCGTCCACCGGATTATAAATGGTTCTGGGGTAATACCTCAGTATGTATACGTCGTCCACTGGCACCCACGCCGTCTTCCCGAAGGGCTTGTGTCGTTCTGAGTCATTCACCACCACCCTCTCTTTTTTTACCTCCGGAACCACCGCCTCTTCCTTCTTCCCTTTCTTCCAAGCCCTGAGAACACAAATTTAGAAAATCGACTGTCAACTCTTTCACTGCCATTGAAGAGAATTTCCGCAGCGGGAGAATTCCTGTCAACGATGTTGTTTTATTTATAGATGTAAAGACGGCACTCTTGGCCAGCGCTCCCTTTAGTGGCTAACGGAAAAGCGCAAATCAATTATGGTAGGCCAAATACTGGCGATAAAACGGATGTAGTGGATTCTGAAAAGGTTGTGCATGAATACGTGACAGATGTACACGTCCACGGTTCGTAAAGCGTTGACATGGTTTGCGATGTAATTTTAAAAAATTTGACGTTTTCTGATATCGAATTCAGCAGAGCTGAGCTGAATTCATCTGATGAACTAAAGAACTGAATCTTTTATTTTGTACCACCCATGTTTACATAGACCTAGAACAGAATATTCTATTGGTCTTTAAAGATGAGTGAAAATGATGGAAATTGGCTGGCACTGTCTGGGTTGATTTTTTTTTTTTTTTGGATTACGCTTGTCACTGAAAGTTAAGCTAATGCTTTTCCATTGTCCAGTATAAAATGAGAACTTACTTGACAGCAGCAAAAGTTCTAACGCGATTGTTGTTGGAGGGAAGGGCAGGGGAGGCGGAAACACCACTGCTTAGGAGCTGCCGGCGACATCCTGCAACGGCTGGAAAAAAAATGAAAAAGGGTGGCTTATTCAGGGATGAAGAACAACACGATCAACAACAATTCTAGAGATAATGCAAATCAATTTCACTTTGGGCAGCTGGATACGACACTTAACACGGGAACAAAAACTCAACAACAAATTTGCAATTAAAATCAATTCTATCTATCTATCTATCTATTATTATAACAGCACTAACAATCATAAAAAATGCTTTTTCACAACGCATAAATGTAACATAATAAAACACTTTTTATAGAAAGGAAACAACTACAGTAGAAAGCTGGTCGAGCTTTGGCTACCAAGCTCAAGAGAAGTCGAGTTTGAAACGAACAAAAATAGCGTCAATGGGCTCGAAAGTACTCATTTAAATTGTACAATTCCATATTTGCCACCAATAATAACATGCGGATTGTAAAAAACGACGCAAAGACAAAACATAGCTGACCTTTGCATACTGTACGCGTGCAGGTAGCCATTTTGGCAGAGGCCAAAAATGGTCCGGGTGAAACATGATGACGCTAGAAGTGTTCCGGCAAGATTACGCTTCTTGTCGAGAGGAAATTCTTGTTAAAATATGTTAAATGTTAAAATAATCTGAAATGTCTGATTGTTTGTATAGATTTTTGCCCATGTTCTTTGGCCACGGTTTTATTTACAAAGGAACTCTTCAAGAGCACTGTAAAAATAAAAATATGTAAAAAAATTAAAAAAAAACTTCCTTGTCGAATTGTTCTTTTAACAATTGCAAGCATTTTTTTTTCAAGCACGATGCATATTAATCATTTTAAGTCCACTTTTCCAAACGCCATTCACTTTGTAGTCATCATAGTACACTTTTACACACGGCAGTTATATGGCGTAACTTCAAAAATTACCCGCTATAATTATCGGAAATTGCACGTGCGATGCTTCTTATTCACACGAGAATTCTGGTGGTGGGAATCAACCAATCAGAACATGATCAACTAATGAATAGTTTGATTATGCATTGACAGAAAAAAAAGACAAGCAACTTGATTGACAGAATGCAGTCACATGTTTATTTTGTGTTCATTTTTTTAATTCTTTTAAAATACTTGCTGCAAAACATTTGTGTCTGTTGTATTTCAATGTTTTTCAAACAAGACAATAAAATGTGAGCAACTTCAGTGTCCTGTTGAAAAAAATATATGGAAACATGTCACACGCTTCCCAAAATCAGGCATTGTCAGAGGCAGTGGTGTTTTGATTCATATTACATATAAAACATCTTGAAGTACCATCAAGAAAAGACACCTCACATTTTGTAGTTTCCAGATTTGAAAATGTCTGCATTACATATTCCATCCAAGGTCCTCCCTTCGAATAAAACTTATTTAACATGTCATATTTGGCCTAAAGTGACAGCAATGCAGCTTGAAATGACACATTCAGGAGCGGTCATAAAATGATGCAGCTAAAGAATATTAGGGCCACAAAAAAAAGAAAAAAAAATGATATCACAAAGTCAATTTATCATAAGATTTTTCATTTTATTTTAGAGAAAGTTCTCCACAAAAAAAGTTGGAATCTTACAAGAAAAACGTAAACTCCAAGAGTGAAGTCTTATTAGACTAACGTTAGCATATACTCAATGAAAAAAGTTTCATTCTTGTATATATCATCTACTTTTCTTTTCTTGTATCAGTCCAACATTTTTTCTGTAACATGAAAGACATTTCGAACATTACACCTGATTTGAAATTTGAGGGGTTTTGTTTTTTTCTTGTAACTTGAAGACTTTCTACTGGTAACATTTTCCCCCTGTTGGAGTACAACTTTTTCTAGACAAAATATATCCATTGTAACATTATTTTTGTACCATTTTGCCTTTTACGCCTCTTTAAGGACTTCTTTATACCCAAAAAATCCAGTTACACTCTTGTAATATCACAATTTTATAATACAATTTCATTCAAGTATGATTGCGACCTTCAAAAATGACTGTTAGCACTTTATTATTTATCTTCTAAAAAAATAGTACTCGTGTAATTTTGTCTAGATAAATACAACCATTTACAGGATTTTTTTTTTTCAAGAAAAATTGCAATTTTTTTTCCAAGTCCACATACCCCGGCTCAAATGCAAAATAATATATATCTGATCATTTGGTTACACAAGTGTACACATCCTCTTATATTTGGGATGTGTTGAGAATGAGCCAATCAAAATTCAAGCTAATTTTAAGTGAGACAATTTAAAGCACTGCGAGTTAACATTCACTTTTTTTATTTGTTTTTTTTAAGGTTTCCTCTAGATTTTTTTTCTCCAATAGTTGCATGGGTTATAGGTTACATTAACATTGGAAAAAGTTATGAAATTGTGAATCTAAAACCTCACATCTGATCAGGGATGAGTAGACTTTTTCCATCCACTACATTTTTCACAACGTTATTGCTCATTTTCACACTAAGTGTAGTGTTTTCACACGCTGTAGTGTTTTAATCTAAAATAGCCAAGTCTACAAAGTGTGATTTTGTGTCGCGTGGTGAAAACAACCAACATGATTTCAGTATTTGTTGAAGAAACTATGCTTCAAAAATACTATTGAGGTCACTGTGGTAATATTTGGTTTGGAACTTTTATCAAGGGGAGAAAATGAGAATAAAACAATTTCAGTGTGCAACATCAGGCAAATACTTTCAAAGGAAGATGTCCGGATATGAAACTGTACAGGGTCCTTTTGGTGGGGGTGACTATTAAAATAAAAAAAAATAAAAATAGGTGTCTTCTTCCGCTACCTGTGGATGGGGGGAAGGTGAAGGCCATTGAGCTGGCGTGGCAGCGGAGGCGTAGAGGAGGACGAGGTGGCGGCGGTGGGCGGAGACGGCGGGGGCCGCAGCTCCAGCTGGGCTAGCAGAGAGAAGTGGTCCGAGGGCACGTGTGGGTGGGGGCAGCCTGTCAGGTTGTTGTCGGACAGCCACTGGGGATCGAGCGGGCCCAGCACGCCCAGCGCGGTCATGTGCGTGCGTGAAAAGAAGATGTAGTCGATCACACCCTGGGTGGGACAAAAACGAGAATGAGGAGGGAACCCCACAAATTTAAAGGCTTTTTAGAGACATTTAAAATCTGTTCATTTCATAGAGGTCCACGGTTTGATTCCGGCCTTGCTGTGTGGAGTTTGCATGGCCTCCCCATGCTGCTGTGTGGTTTTTTTCCGGGAACTTTCCTTCCACATTCCCAAAATTATGCATGAAAGGAATATTGGACTTTCTAATTTTTCTCAAATGTGAACGGTTTGTTATCCCTGTGAGACCTGCGATTGGCCGGCAACAAGTTCAGGGAGTCCCCTGCCCATTTAATATTACGTATGTATATATGTATGCCAATGTATAGTGTGTGAATGTAAATTGATCTAATGCTTAATCTTCCCTTGTTCTCAATTATGCATGGAAATGCTTCTTTTCCTCTCAAAACCCACAACAAATGAACTCATTCAATGTAATGGACGAGAATTCTCGTCTTTTAAAATAGTACTAACAATAAAAAATATTAAAATTCTCAGTTTTTTCATAGAGGGTAACTGAAACCATTGACTAATGCTTACCTACTATAAGCCCATTGAGCACTGTAATGCTGACTGTGACCATTGGATGGCAGTGTTTCCACACTTACAACACAGCTGTGCCTACATGCAAATGTAACTGAAGAATGAAAGTCAATCTTTCAATGGCAGCGCCCATATTTACATAGACATAGCACACAATATTCTGTTGGCCTTGAGAGGTGAGTGAAAATGCTAAATGCATTGGCCCTCTAGTGCTTTCCTTTTCTAATAATGCTTGGCACTGAAAGAGTTAAGGAATCTTATGAACACTGTGAGATTGACCGTGTCCAATTGACTGGGGGGGGGGGGGGGGGGGGGGGGGGGGGGCATTGCTGGTCGTGACGATTACATGACCGTCTTGTCCAAGCAAGTGCTGGTGTCTCACGTCTCATTTTTATACACCTAAAATTCATAACTAGAGACAATATTTTCCAAAGAGGCATTTCGTAACCTGAATTTTTTTAAATAGGAGTCATTGGTAAGTAGAGGTACCACTGTAGCTACTTTTTAAACATTACAAATTTCCAATGTCAAGCTCGCAGACGCAGTTGCACATTTACCTTGAAGTCATACGTATAGTTGGTGTAAGGCATGACGTGGCTGTCGTAGGCGCTCTTGAGCTGGAAGCTGTGCGTGACGCTGCCGCCGCCGTTGGCCGACGCGGGGCCGACGGCGTTGCTGCCGTTGCCGGCGCCGTTGCTGCAGCTGAAGTTGCTGAGGCAGTCGTTGTAGCGCAGCTCCTTGAAATCTTTGTGGTTGTCGGCCACGCCGCCGTTACTCAAGTACTCCACCACACCTGAGCCGCCCGAAAACTACGTTAGCATCATTCGCCCCGCAAAAAAGCCGTGCCAGACACCAAACAATTTTAATCTTGAGAACATATAATGATTTACTTGAATTTTTAAAGCCTCTCCACAAAAATGAAAGTATTCAAATTTTTCTAGGAAAATATTTTTTTCTCCCTTAATAATCTGACTTTATACCAATACATGCCCTAGTCACTATTATGACTTTTTCAAAAAGTAATAATGATAATTTGCACTTCAATTATTTTCTTTACAGTGCAAAATCACCATGGTGTATAGTCACAATACACTTGATAAAATCAAATTCAGAAAAAAAAAAACATTAGTGAAATGAATGCATAAAAGAATAATGATAAATACTGACTAAAAAGATTTTAAAACTGCAGTGGAGGAAGCTGCCCTAACATTCAATAGAAGACCATTCCATAAATAATAAATTAAAAAAAAAAGTTAAAAACCTGCTTCTGGAATACAAGCAACTTTATTTTCAGTTATCTTAAAATATGAATCTTCAGAGTTTGCTTCTTTGGTAAATTAAAAAAAAATATATATATAATACGAAAAAAAACAAATATTATTCTTGGAAATTCACAGCCACTCTCATAAATTCATCTTTTAACAACTTTATCTTGGGTGTTTAATAGAAACAAAACATTTTTGTTTTCTTTTTCAAAACTTTCTTCTTGAAATAATGTAATAATTAAACTTTTTTAATTTAGCTGTGATTGTAACCTGGCATCTTTACCACTTTATTCTTCTATGTCAACATAATTCATCTCTCAGAAATACATTTGTGAATTATTTTTTTTGTCATTAAAAAAAGACCATGTACTGTCATACATTTCTCACTTTTCTATAGAATTAAATCCTTAAATCTTTCATTCTTAACTTTGCTTACTTGGTGACTTCCCTCCCAGATTATGGTATTTTGTTCCGTAATAATCTGACTCGATAATGAAAAAGTTACAAATTATTCTCATAGGAGTACAACTTCCTTCTTTTGACATTTCACTCCGAAAATATGTGCCCATATTCATGAACTCATTACTTATAGTGCTTGTCAATACATTAAAAAAAAAAAAACGGACCTACAAAAACACAACTCCAGTCGTATTCATACGACTCAGTAAAATGGGATCGGATTCAACGGTGTTCCTACCAGAGTCAGGCAAGGAGTTGAGGTCAGCGCACAGCACGATGGGGATGGAGGACGCGTCCGATTCGCCCGCCGCCCTCTCGGCAATGCTCTTGAGCTCCGACAGGAACATGACGGTCTGGATCAGCTTCACGTCCGAGTACTCGGGGTCCCAGTGCATGTGGGCGTTGGCCACCAACACCAGAGACCTCGCCGGAGCGGTCTTCGCACCTCAAAGCGGAAAACAGAACTTTTCATCCTGGGTTCTTCAAATTGGAGCGGTAGTTAACTTCATTCTTGTTGCGCTTTGTGATTCCTTCATTTCAATCCGAAAATGGAAAATGTCTTTTTGAATTATTGTCTTTGGAGTTGGACCATTTGTGGTTTATGAATTCAAAGTATCAACTGTCAGCGTTACGTTTTAACTGTCATATTTGTATTACAATCTTCAACTTTCCAATGGTGTGCACATCTTGGTTAGTTAAAACAAAACTTCAAGTCAACTTAATTTTGATTTTATTCACATTTTTATAGCTGTTGTGGGCGTGAGCTCTTCAAAATATGATAGTTGTGCCAATCATACATTTCAAACCTTCCATTTTTAAAGGTAACAATATCCATCTTAAATCTTCATATAACTTCCGGTCTTTGCTCTTCGTCTCAAAAAAGGGAACAAAATTATGGTAAGCACATTAGACAACGATAGATCAGCAAATACGGTAATGTAGTTCCTACATGAGAAAGTGTGTAACCAAATTCTGTGCGGTGTGAGCAACTGAAAAAAGTTGGCAGCACCTATGCTACCAGGTAACAGCCAGGAACAAAATGGCCACCCCCTGAGATTAATAAAAAAAAAGGGATTTTTCTGCTTAATTCATGTTCTATAAATGCGATATTAATCAGAAGACTGTGTTTTTACTTATGTGGGGGGCTATACAGTATACTGTTCATGTTCTATAAACGCAATATTAATCAGAACGCTGTGTTTTTACTTATTAGGGGGGGGTTAACATAAAGAAACGTTTCGGATTGACTTCCACTTTAAAAACCCCAAAGAAGAAATAGCCAGCTTAACGTTCGACGTCAACTACCAAAACTGTGATCATATATTTTTCTAGTTAATAAACCGGTGGTTTATTATCAGAAAAATCCTTCTTACCCCCGGAGAACAAGTCCTTGTTGACCTCCAGCAGCACGGCCACGCCGATGTTGTCCTTGGTCATGACCCTGTTGAGCATGACCTCCGAGCCCTCAGAGTTGGCCATGGCCACCTGGTTGAACTCCACCGTGTGTTTCTGGACCAAAGTAAACCTGCGGCGCATCAATCATTTCAACTAAACAAACAATCGAGCGCGACGCTGCCAGGCGGGGGCGGGACAGGGGGCGCGCACTTGTCAGTCTTGAAGAAGATGGCGCAGCCGTCCACGTGCTTCCTCTCCTGTTCGGACACCAGCTTGGCTCGAGATTTGGGGCAAAAGTAGCCGTCGTAGCCCCGCGATTTCAGCGTCTCCAGGAAGAACGCGTAGTACTGCTCTGTCTCCACTTCCTGAACATCAAAGAATTACTGTCTATGTAAAATTGTGACTTTTTTTTTTTGGGGGGGGCCTTCATGTCATTTTCATAACTATCCAACTTTGTTTTGACAAGATGAGTCCATCCGAGGAAATGTTTCTCATTGTTTCTCATTATAGTATAAATCATAAAATACCGGTATATAAAATGTTTCACTTTATAGACATGCAGTATTTTCCTCTTATGACGTGGTTCTTAAAAAACTACAAATGTATTTCCTTAACATGGCTATTGCATACATTCTTGAGGCATTATGTTTGAGTCTTGACAAAAATACTCTTATAACTTTTGACTTTTGTCAAAAGTGCATGTGATTCTTTGTTAATAATTTAACAGATTTATTAAGTGGCTTCACAGCTTTTCTCCGAAATTATTTGATCAAAATTGAAATTTCTATGCCTCGCCATTAAGAATGTTTTCCACTTGTTTTGTAGTGATAATATAACTTATTTCAAAATAACTTATTTGTACACTGTTATGTTAAAAATAGCTTTGTTAAACGCAGCTTTTATTTCTTAGAATTTTTAGAAGGTTTCACAATTTTTTTCACAAATAACAACTTGCTTTTCTTAAAACATGACTTCATTCTTGGAACTGACTTGTTCCCTCCACAAAAATCCCTTTTTTGTAGTATTGTTTATTTATTGTAGATTTTTTATAACTTTTATAATTTTTTATTATATGTTTATATTATATGTTTCTGACATTTTTGGTGTATTGCAACTTTTATTTCTTATGTCACAGCTCTTTTCTTATGTAACAACTTTAACCCCCCCCCTTTAATATTACATGTTTTGCTACCTTTTTCTAACTTTTTCTCTCTTGCACGTACATTAAACATTACTGAAATAACTCTAGGGCCTGTATTTAGTGCTTCTAGAGCACCGCAGGTTTGGCTAGCGACAGTTTGGCAACGCTTCTCACCTGCAGGCTGACGATGTCAGCGTCGCAGCTGCTGATCTCCTCCATGATACCCTTCTTGCGATACTCCCAGCTGAGGGCCCACGAGGGGCAGTAGCCGTACAGCTGCCGCGTGGCGTACTTGTCGCACAGAACGTTGTAGCACATGACGGTGAAGGCGGCTAACATAAGAAAGTCACAAAATTATGAGGGAAAAAAAAATCAGTTTCGAGTTATGTACAGCCAACCTGTGGGGACCGACTGGTCGCGCTCTTGCAGGGTGATCCACGGCCGTTGGGGGAGTTGCTCTGGATGCACTGTAAACACAACGCCGTTAGCTAGGTCGAATCAAAAGTCAACAAGCAACAATGCTAACTCGACAAGGAAAGAGGAAACATTCCATTTAAGCACAGTAAAATTCAATATGTATACTTTTGTTAATGGTCTGCTTAAAACATTTTTTTTTCAGCTCAACAGTTCACCAACAATTGATTTTCAAAGGCTTTTGGCATCTTGGGTCATTAAAACAGAGTAATAACATTCAACCAAGGCCTTGCCACTGTTGAAAATCTTCTTTTGTCCAAAACTAAGCGTTAACATACTCTTTTCTTGCTGCTCTTCATCAAAACAGTTAAAATGTATCATTCTTGCTACTCATCCACATTCTGACGGTGTAAGGCAAAAAAAAAAAAAAAAAAACTTTTCAAAGTTTTTTCTGAATCCTAAATCATTAAGACAAAGTAAGCAACACTACAATTATTCTTTACACTGTTTTGAGTTTGAGTGCATCATCCAAAGGGAATTTTACTGCCAATCATCTGATTACAGTGTTTCACTTCAGACGTTTGTCAGCATTTCGGGTCATACGTGTGTGTGTGTGTGTGTGTGTGTGTGTGTGTGTGTGTGTGTGTGCGTGGGGTGCTTAACTAAATGATTGATTTGAGTTTACCAGCCAGATTGTCAAGCATGTAGTTTAAAAGCTTTCGCGTTCCGTCTGGCTCTTGGTACAAGTTGAGAATGTCTTGTGACAGAGGGTTTCCTGTAACAACAACAATAACAAGCACAAACAACCAGATAAAAGATGACTTTTCATTCCTCAGAAAGAATGCAGTCGTTGTTAAGGTATCATTTTGAGAAACAGCGGACTGAGTGAGCGACTGACCTTTCAGGCCCAGTGTTTGTAACTGGAAAAGCTTCCCGAGTTCATAAGGCAGAACTCGTAAAAGGTTGTTGTTTAAAAGCAGTTCCCTGAAAAACAAAAAAATGGCTTTTTAGTTGACCTAAATAAGACAAATTTTCCTTTGAGAGACAATTCAAAATGGTATAATATTAAAAAAAAAAGCAGTCTGGTGTCGTTATTAATAATGGCAAATCATGAAAACATGATTCAGTGCTGGCAGTGGCCATTTATCAAATGTACATTCCATGATCGAACGTAACATGACCCCTTGAAATCAACATAGTAATATGCCCTACGTCTTTCCGGGCATCATCACTTTTCGGCAATTCTTTGTATGTTTATTCATAACAGAAAAGTCTAGTTAATTTCATGCGGCTAAATTCAATAGGATGCCGGGAAAAGAAAAATTGACCCTAAAGCAGCCCCTAGCCAAAACAATAGCCGTCCTAGGTTTTATCTGGCATGGCTTCACGAGACCTTGTGTTTCATTGTTGCAGGAGTGACCGTAGGGCATGGATTTAAAAAACATTCCTGTGGATATTGTCATTGGTCCAAGTCATTTTGTGAATAAAATGAAGACGGCTTAACGATGTCTATAAAAACCAAACTACTGCAGTGACTGTTAAATGATATTATCAGAGGATAAAGCGGCCACGCGTATAGATGTGCGCATAAATTTTGATGGAGACTGGTCATCATTCTAATACGTTATTTGAGCATAATCATTTTTTCCTTTGCGCATATGTAAAATGACTTATTGGCGTTCATAAAATCCGACAAACGATTTTTGCAGGATTTTTTTTTTTTTACAGAAAATGCATAAACTAATGATGAACTTTGACTTTTTGGTTTAATCGGTGGTGAGACGTCCGAAATGACTTTAAATTTGCCAAAAATGCATGTGTTACCTGAGAGAGATCATGTTACCCAGCTCTGCGGGCAGGCTGCGGAGCTTATTGGACGACAGGTTCAGATAGACCAATCGTGGCAGCTTGGCAATTTCGGGGGGGATGCGCGTCAGGTTGTTGTCGTTGATGTGGAGGGCCGTCAAGTGTGTCAGTGTCCACAGCGAGCTGCTCAGACTCCGAACACGCCCTGCCGAACAGATCGCATCTCAGATTCTCACAGTTTCATTGAATAACTACTTTAAATTTTAAAAGGTCTACTAAACTTTTGTTTTTTTACAGCCATTCTTAGCAATAAAAAGTTAGTCTGTTGCCGAGATTTATTTTGACAGCAAAACTATTTTTCATCTACTATTAATACCTATAACAATGGTGAATGGTACTTTGCTGCTAACTGAAAATGTCATCACATGCACAAGTAAAAAAAACAAAAAAAAAAACAATCACAGCTCAGCTTGCAAATGTCACATGACCAAATGAGCCATGATTGGTCATTACCAGAGCCTTGCACGCATTTGATGTTATTTTTAGATGAAACTCAACAGAAAACGCAAATGAATTTTTTACTTTTATTTACTTTTGCCTGAAAAGCTATTTTGCAATTACAGTGAAATAAAAATATGTTTGAGGTGAAACGATCTAAAGTCTAGTATCCCATTAATATCACATATAAACTGTCTCTTTTTTTTTAAACTATACAGCGATTCACCACTATATCTTGATTGACCACTGCAATATTGCTAAGTAAAATAGCAATTCATGATGTATTCAAATGCTGTTTGTCACTCACCGGATATCTCTAGCTCGGCCCACTGGGACTTCTTCCCGTTAGCCGCCTCCTCGGCTGACATGATGGTGTAACATCGGCGAGGATCCGGAGGATCATATTTGTCTTTTGGCATGCCGCTCAATCTGTTTAAAAACCATAACCAAAAAGTATAACATTTATAAGGAACACACCAATATGTACCCGGGTTCTGTCAACGGAAACAGTAAAAAAACAGCTTTGTTCCAATCTGTTCATTTTGAATGGCTTACGTATTCTAATGTGAACCATCACAAATTACTTTTGTTACACATCTATACCATCAAAAAAGGTGCTTTAAATGCTTTCAATTGTATCATAATATATGATTTTCCCTGAACCTGGAAGTAGATTGTAAGCTAAAACTCTGACAGCAATATACAAAAAAAATCGCAATAAGCAGGGATGCACATAAGTGGTACACAGGTACGCATGGGCCACAGAAATCACTGATGCGCAACGTTGCATGCGTCACTTAGCGCTTTTGTGTACCCTACTTAGCTTTCACCCATGACAACAACGGAGCCTGAGCTGAACATTTTTACGCCTGAAAAGTGGCTCCAGGGTATGCCATGGCTTGACACACACTTAAATGTGGTGCAAGATTTACCGTTCATATCCTCAGAGAGCAGATAGATAGAACAGGTATATCTGATACGGGGTCGAACATTTTCAGTCATTCTTTGACAAGTATGAAAGAGAAGAAAAAAATCAAGTTAGTTGAGAAGTAGTAGCTAATGACCCTCTTGCTTGGGGGGGAGACAAACTACAGAAACAAGGCAAGCTCTATATACCTTTAATAGTTTTCTCCTTGCCTTTCATAAAGCTGAGCACGTGCGTCCCATGTCTTCCTATTCTGAGGATATTTGGCTTGGACTGACTGTCTAGTCTGCATATGATTCTCGTGAGGGAGATTGTTTACGTTGTCACTTTACAACTGATGGAAAATTTAACTTTGATTTCCTTTGACGAATTAAACTGTGTCACGAATGAACCGTGCAAATCATAACTGATGGAGTTATGAAACTTTTTGAGGATGCAGGCTGGCGGTGTGCACAGAGACGGTGCGCTGCTAATATGTGAGTGACACTAAGAAGGATATTGAGGAAGTTTGGAATGAAAGAAAAGGTGTGTAGAAAATACTATGTCCTGGTACTTGTGTAAGTAACCCATAAAAAAAAAAATTGTGCACCCTGGCTATATGAGCCCTCTGATCATACATTAGCAACATGACAAGTGACCGCATCTTTGTGGAATCTTCAAATATAAAAGGTGGAATGAGCACTTCAAATGTTTGTGAAATGGCTCATAACAAACATAACAAATTAATAACAATAATAAAAAAAGTGATTGCTTTTTCACATGACCTATTCTGCTACTCACACTGCTTTTCTCACGGGTAATCTTCCATCGGCGGTAGTTGTCAGGTTTTTAGGGCAAGTGTCAGCGTTTGAAACATCACACTAATTTTAATCTGTTGACTTTTCTGAATTTTGGCATGCCAAAAATATTGGTGGATATTAACTTGTCAGCCAATCAGGAGAAGAAAGTTCCCTAAGTACATAGAAGACAAAACTGAAGAAGTGAAGAGAAAGTTGGGAAATAATAAAGTTATACCAGTTTACTATTTTTTGACCTGATTTCCTTAAGATGATAACACAAAAATGTTCCTCAAAAATACCAAACTCTCCAAAATGCTTCAACTGATTTCCAAAATTATCTTTTCATTGTACTCTGGTTGAGCTTTCTGGACTCACTTTTCAATTTTTTTTTTTTTTTTTTTTTTTAAATCCCGTCACATTTCTTCATACATTATCTTGATTGGCTTAAAATGACATTCGAGCAATAGGCTGCATCATCAAAGAGAAGAGGTTAAGCAGGTTTTATAGTCTAGTAAATGTTGATTGTTTTAGTTTACTGTCTCTATGACAAATCGACCTCAGAAAAAAACAAACAAAAATACCATTGAATCAACTCCATAACTACAGGCATTTCCCTGCTATCTATGATGATGAGTTCATCCTTAAATCCAGTTTAACAAGTCATATATCATCTGTAAGTCATTTGTCTACAAACTAGCAATTTAACTAACAAAACTACATTATTTTTTTTGACAACTCCTAGAATTAAAAAAGGTGAGTTCCCAATCCAATTTCTCCAATCCTAAAAAGTCACACATCATCATGCGCTGGAAAGCCATCAGACAAACACTTCATCTTCACCAACTTAAGTGTCCCACCTCAAACTTCTTCATACTTTCATAATGTCAACAAAAATAACATTACGCCACGTGGTTACACAGTTACAGACATGCATGAGATCACGTAGCTGCAGAAGCCATGAGGTTAGCTGGAGGTGACAAGTTTGCAAAAAGTCTTACATAACCTCTTGATACACACACAGATACACTTACACAGGCAGACAGACGCACGCACACACACTTGTTGGCCCTTGAGTTATTTGGAAAAGAGGCAGCAAGTTAATGGAGACAAAAAAGAAGTCCTAATGGAAACTATGCAGCGTGTCTGTCAACTGCAGCAACAGCTGAGGCACGCAAGCACGCGTATGCGAATACGGATCCAAACATAGCTGCCCCCCACGTGACCACCAGCTGTCACTCACCTGGCAAGACAGGTATGGCCACGCCCTTTAGTTTAGTAAGCAACTTTGTATACACACGAGAGGACATATCGGCGGTGAGTAAAATAATGTACGCGACACGGCTCTTAATGGAGACATTTTGAAGTTGTAAAACAAACTCTGCTAGCCAGCCATGAAATCCCAACACAGACGATTTGACACACTGACATGTGAGTGCTGTACACAGAAGAACCAGGACGTCGTCCTTAAGCACGGGGCCGCTAAGCAACAAGCTCCACCACTGAGATTTTACCTTCATTCGCGGGCGATAGCAGGCGAGTTTAAGACGGGGGAATGATCGGCATCGGCAGCTACACACAGACGCGGCTGTTGTGGGAGGGAGTAGGACGTCAATCCACACAGACCCTGAACGTCTCGGAAACAGAAGGGCAAAAAGTTTACGTCTTTTCCGGTTCTGGTTTCGCTCGTTTATACGCATGCGCATTAGCATGATACATTAAAGTTACTGCTAGTAAACGTACTGGTCACGTGAACAGTAACAACGTGCAAAAACAAAAACAACTTATAATCTTTATTAGCATTTGTCTAGGGATATTGTGAAGCAGTCAACAGAAACTTTGTTTGGACTTTGTCCATAAGCCAAACTATAAGTAAAATGTACTAACTACATTAAAATAACTTTCCATTTCTTGGGAATGTGTGTGTGTGTTTTAATACGAAACATTGTTACTTTTTTTTTTTAGAAAATGCATGGTTGCGTCACAGTGTAGGTATGTGATCACCACATATTTGATATTTTCTTGAATATAGTGAATTTAACTTTATCGCTGGGCTTTGATTAATGAAGGAGAAAAATAAGAAAAAAACTGGCAAATGAGAGCTAACTCCCCAATGATATTTGATGACGTCGGCTAAGTGTGACGTCACGTCATTTACGACAACAAGCGCCTCAAATGATTTGAATGTGTGGCAGGGTAATAAGTACTGTCGCCACAAACACCCACTTTAAATTTAATCATGTCGGATTTAATAAAAAAAACATGCATTCATTGAAGAAATATATGGGACTGTTAAAATATTTCCCAATTGCTGTTACAAATGCTATTTTTTTTAATTATTGTTTAAATACTCCCGCACAGACTTTGACAATAAAAGCGCCACTGCATCACCTGGTGTCGTAGATCTGCAAATACACTTCTCACTGCAAACGTAAAACCAGTGTTGCGACGTGCTCCCACTACCATCGTACCCATTTATTCGAGAAGGACTGGTGTAGATAAGCCTCTCATTTTCCACCACAATGTAAGGGGGTAATTGCTGTCTTCAACGAAGCTTGACTTCCAGAACGGTCTGCATCGTGACGTCATGAACAGTGCACTTCCAGTGCAGTTACACGGAACCAGACAAGAAGCGGTTTTGTTTTAAGATTTTTTTTTTTTCTCCAAAAAGTCGATTGTGGGCATTTTACATAGACTGAATAGTAGTAAAGCAGAATCCCGATTCTGATGTGAATCGTTTTTTGTTTTTTTTGAACACACGCCTACTGAACACCTGTGGTCCAATTATAAGGCGGAGCTGACTGCCAATTAGACAACCGCATGGGATTGTGGGACATAAATATTTGCAGCGAGAAGGTCGGAGGTTGGACATGTTAAAATAAATGAGACTATTGTTTTTAGGTTGGTTGCTTTCAAAAGTGAGTTTAAGTGAATGGATATCAACTGTTATGAACTTTATTCAGTGAAGAATTTATTAATTTTAAATAACATTTAAGAAACGTGTGAATCGTTAGCAACTTCCGGACTGCCTGCTACCATGGAGAAGTGCAGACTAGCCACTCTTAGCAACCTGTAAGTAAATATTTCACTATTTTATTTGTAAAAATGCATTACCATCTTTACTATTAAACACCATATTAAACCCTATTATCAATGATACGTACATACAATACAAACATAATTGTCTCATTGTTCACACAGGTGATATCCATATGCTGATTAGACAAGTGTTTAAAACTACCAATGAACAACGCCATTGTAAAATGTGGGGCTGTCAACGGGCAGCTTGGTTTTTCTTTTTTTTTCATGACTGTTTTACACGGAGATTCCAAAAATGAAACATCAAAACAAAGGGCAGAATTTTAGAACATGATGCAGTGACTCAAGTTAGCCACAAGATGGTAGTACATACACACATCTTTGTTTATGGCCTGAAGTAGACTGGAAAAATAAGTTGTATTTATCCAGTTATCGATTCATTTCCTCATAGCCGCTTGTCCTTACGAGGGTCACAGGTGTGCTGGAGCCTATCCACAGCTATGTTTGGACAGTAGGTTCTGTTCACCCTAAACTGTTTTTCCAGCCAGTCGCAGGCCACACCGTGACAAACAACCATTCACACACGTTCAAACACACCTAAAGAGCATTTGGAGTGTCCAATATAGGCTACCTACCATGCATGTTTTTGAAAATGTGGGAGAAAACCCAGGACCGTTTGGGGAAAGCATGCAAACAGACACGGCCGGAATCAAACCTGTGACCTCTGCATGTGAGACTGATGTGCTAATTAGTCTTCCACCTTGTCACCCTTATTTATTTATTCCTTTTAATGAATAAAACGAGGTAAAAACTGCTAGGAGGGTAGTGACTAGTAATAAAAATAGAGGGAAGGTTGTCAGGTTTTTTCAAATGTTCTTTTTGGTCCTTGGTGGATTGAACAGCCTCCGAGGACTATACGATGCCCCAAACACAACACCTGCGTCTCCCTGGCAGCCAAACACACATGCACATATGCAAACGCGCACGTTTGGACGGCTATACTTGTGAGGACATTCATTGACGTAATGCATTTTGTAGCCCCTAACCTTAACTACCACAACCGATCACTGAACCCCAATTCAAACCGATATTCTAAAAGCCAAAGCCTTGACATATACAAAGAGCTGTGAACTCATGGGCTCCACAAAATGGTCCCCATAAATTCAAGAGGTCCCAACAAATACAGTAAAACTCATAATTTGGACCCCACCATGTAGAAAAAAACCAAGAGCTGACACACTCACGCGCATCCACACACACTCGCCCATGTCATCACGTGACGCCATTTCATCCACATTTTTTGCCAAGGTTTCATCTTTGTCGCCCTCTTTTAGCATCTCTCTTCCAGGCAATTTACTGCATCCTACGTTTGACTTAAATGTCAGGCCGCCGTCGACCTTAATGGCAATCCCACTTCACAGTGTCGGAATTTTCAGCCAATTTGTCACCGCGCGTTTACGAGCGACACCTAAAATGCCATGTTAAGGCCACACCAGGATGGTAAATGTAGTGTGTTGACTTGATTAAAAGACACTTTATGTGTCATATCTGGAGTAGACTCAGTTAAGACTTGGGTTTAAACTCAGAGACAAGACAAACTTGGACGCCTTGACACGTCCACTCCCCAAAGAAGCGGCCAATATCTGTCATATTATCTTCATAGTACCTGTGTATAGCTAGCTTTGTATATGCGTTCAAGTTAATTTGAGTTCCAGTCAAATAATCCGCCTGTTCACAGAAAAAAAAAGTACAATATATGTTATGGAACGGCTGTCTGGAAATAGTTAAATTGTCCCCAAAATGGCCATTTCAAACCAAAATGGCCTGTGTTGTTTTGCTCAAGGCTCCTTTGTAGTCATACTGATGGTAGATATGCCGATTAGGGCTGCACAATTAATCGAATTTTAATTGCAATCACGATATTGGCTGCCACGATTAATTAAGATGATCCTTGGCGATATTAACGTTTAAAAAGCTGGCTACCTTACATGTCAAATCAAGAACTTTGTCATCCTACCACCAAAGGGCAATGTTTGCCACAGGTTTGCATGACAAAAGCCTCTGCTGTTCTCACCCTATTTTTAAGTATCAAGCCTTGAAGCCTTGTTTATATACTACTTCTTTTTTTAAAAAAAGGGAAATAGACATGTTTGACCAAACATGATGAATATTTGTGATTTTAATGTTGACCAAAATAATTGTGATTATTATTTTGACTTCCTGTGAGTCACATTCACTTTTATTGTCACTTAGATGCACTCAAATGCATACATGTGAAAAACCTTTTGCTGAAAAGCTCCAATAAAATACACGATTCATAAAAAATGATAAAATATTTTGAAAGTATAGTAAAACTCTAAAGAAAAACTACATTCAAAGAAACATTCAGGGAAAATGTATCGTGTTGTTTGCACATTTAAAGTATGGGTTTTTGAGCCTTTGTTTTGCATGTCATCATGATAAACTTGTGTATCATATTTCATGGCCATCAGACATATATTAGCAATGGCTTTTCTTTTTTAAAAAAAACTCTCCAGGAGTTAACTGTATGGAGAACTTGTTATTGTGGTTGTCCTTTTAATTGGACCACTGCGTGCATGAGCGACCAAGCTGTCAGGCTCTGAAATTTTTTGTCCCACAGTTATTAAAGTGTAAATATGATTCCTATTATGTCTTTTTTTTTTTCAAACAAAATAAAACTTAAACGAAAGAACACTATTTCTTGATATTTGCAGGTTTTTTTTTTTACTTTTTGTGCACCCTTGTAGGATTATTTTTGTCTCTCTAATTTTTAACAATATTATTATTATATTTTCCCTAAATATTTTTCTTGTACAGTTTTGTTTCCAAAATATATTTTTTGGACTAACCCTAACCCAGGGGAACAGGTTTTGATTTTGTTGTCTGAATTGTAATTGCACATCAAGGGCACCAGGTGGTGGAGTAGCACGTTCATTGACAATGGCTATACTGTGCAGCAAATTTCTCTCAACATTTTATTGTCTAAATCACACGAATGATTAATGTGATTCGAAGAAAAAAAAAAAGCACGTTTGTCATATACCTATTTCTTTAGTTAAAATGTTTAAAATATTGTTTCTATGTTAATGTACAAGATAGTTACATGTATTAATTATTGATTTGATTTATTTTTTCAGTTGGTCAAACACGTTTCTTAAAATTAGAATGTTTTTTTTTTAAGATTTCAACTTTGTGTGACTGGCGCTTGTTTTACAAAAAATAAAAATGCACCTTTATGTTTCAAAGATTAGTACTTACTTTTAAAATGTGACTTCATTTGGATGACTACAATTTTTATTTTATTTTTTTTCAAATCACTTTTTTTGGTCTGATTATGATTTATTCCCCCCAACCCAAAATATTCAAGATTCTAACTTTTATTCATGCAAATAAGTTCTTATTCAAAAACTACAGACTTTTTTTTCTGTTAAATGCAACTATTCTTTTAACGTGTTGCTGCTGATTTTTGTAAGATTGTTATAACTTAAAAAAAAATGGGATTACAACTTTTAAAGTACAACTTTCATTTCATTTAATTTTCAAAATAATACACTTTTATGAATATAAAATGATGATTTCTTTAAAATACACCTTTTGTACGTAAGCTTAAACGCAACTTTAAAACTAGACTTTTTTCACACGTATGAATTTGTTTGGTAAGTTGTTTTTTCCCCCTCAAAAATAAATCTGTATATGTGGTTAAAACGTAAACATTGCCAGAGTGGTTGGTTGTCCTTTTAATTGGACTACTGCACATGTCAGCGACTAGTGTCAGCCCCAAAAGCCTTTTTGTCCCGAAGTCATTAAAGCGTAATAGGAAGTGTAAAAATGTATAAATAAGCCTCATAATGTCACACAGTATATGCACGCTGTCTGGATCCTTCCGAGTGCTTCAAGTTGCCCATGTTTTATTCATAGCGCCGAGAAAACAGAAGGCGCACACGCCTGTCATTTGCATGTTCACACCTAAACTCGACGCCCCCGCCCATACTGTGACTCATTTGTCTACCCCTTGTGTGTGTGTGTATATATATATATATATATATATGAGTGGCGGGCTTGGATGGCTTTCTTGGCAAAAAAAAAAAAAAAAAAAGTCCCGAAGGCGAGAAAAGTGTTGATTCGTGATGAGTGCCAAAACATTTTCTGTATTCGAGCAATATTGTCAGTTCACTTTATAAAGTTGTTTCTTGAAATTATTTTTCACAAAATGCAGCTTTTAAGATGGTTGTATTTAATTAAAAACAATCTGAAAAGATTAAGTTTTACCTTAAAAAAAGTGGTGATTACTTTTGGGAGCAATTGCAAAAAAATAAATAAAAGATAATCTCAAATTTTGCCCTTTGAAGAAGTCAAGGAGAAGTCGAAATGAGCAAAAATATTAAATCCTCAACAAGATAGCAAACTTCTTCTGTTTTCTCTTGCATGGCTTTCCCGAGATTTGTGTGTGTGTGTGTTTGTGTGTGTGTATGGCTTTCTTTGTGATAGACATGCCCACTAAATTGTATTTGACTATAAGTGAAATAGGTTTTGCGATTCCGAAAAGTTAATTGTAAGGAGAAGTCCTGAAAATGACCAACATAACCTCAAAACATCCTTTGCCGTTAGAGCATTGCTTCTGCATAGATTGTTTTTTTTTTTGTTTTGTTTTGTTTTTTTGCCCATTAAATTTCATCTTGCTAAAATAAACTGGTTGCATTTTCTCTACAGCAGATTTACCTTTGAAGAAGCCCTAAAAATTCCAAGATGGCAACTTTGAAGAAACATGGTAGACCTGAGCATTTTTAAGCACCTATTTATTATTATTATTTATTTATTTATTTTCAAATTTCATGTTGATGAATGACAGACAGCTCCTGGGGCAGTCTTCTGGCAATTCAGCAAACTTGGCTGCATTGGTTGGTCCACAAACCATGATGAAATTTACTTTGTCTTTTTTTAACTGAATTAAAAATGGACATGGGATTGGGTTTCTGTTCATTGCAAGGGTGGGTCTAGGTCCAGTGGGATACAGGCCCATTGGCCACCCCAAAATCCCTAAATTGTTTGCCTCATCACTTTAAGCAGAAAGCCAGTTCTCTCACATTTTATTAACTTGAGAATATAAACATAATCTACGTATTTGCTTCCTTGACTGATTATATACATATAGCCTGTTTTAATAAATTAGTCAGGTAATTTTAGAGTGACCATTGCATCCTTACATTTTTGCTAATTTATCACCATCTGTCTACCGAATATGCATGGTTCAAATTTGATACGAATTGATGCGTTATTTTGGAGTGTGTTATTTGTTTGAATATTCGAAATGGCCAAAATGATCCTAAAACGGCCGCTTCAAATCAAGCCTCTTTTGTCTTTCCAGACTTGGGCTCTTATGTGGATCTCCTCATGATAGATACATCTGCCAGTTCATGTTGTTAAGTGAAACAGACTATCGGGGTCATCTTTTTTAAACAACCTTCTGAAATTTGAAGGATGTTTTGTTGCTAGTTATTAGACTTGGAAACAACCAAAAATGACTTCTCTCTTGTTTCATGTTGCTTATTGAAATGGGCTTTGGGGTCTGAATTTATATTTCACATCCTGGCAGAGGTCCTAATGTGTTGTGGCTACGGAACAAAGGTTCAATCACACAAATATGACAAGAAAACACAAGAAGCAGCAGTGGATCACAATTCTGAACCCAGTGATTCTCATTTATTTTTAGCAAAGCCTGCCCCAAGGGGAGAGAAGGAACATTTAACACCCCCCGCTCACTGCTGTGACTATAAATGAGATCATTATCTTTGAAAATTGAATGAGTGTACCTAAAATTGTATCCTTTCAAACACATCAACAAAAGATAAAAAGCCATTTAAATCAACTTTCAGCAAACGTTAACTTTACTTTTTATAAGGTCGATACAGTTCACATCTTATTCTGAATCTGAAAAAAAAGCTCACAGGTAAGTAGATCAACTTTTTCATCAACTGAACTGTTTAATGCTGAACAAAAAAACCCCCAACCAATTAAACATGTAAATTGATCTGAAAAATCAACACCTAATACCTTATATATTTTACCTGAGAGAAAAAGCAATAAAACATGGTTTTGATTTAATTTTTTAAATCACCTTAATCATCAACTCATTCAATGCCAGGGACATAATTTCACTTTAAGAGTCCAGACATTCAAACCCAGATATTTAAGTATCCATTTAATAATCCCAGATACTTACCGGTAAGTATCGATTTCATACTTAAAGTATTAAAGTAAAATAATACCTTAAATATGAAATCCATACTTACAGTAAGTATCTGGGATTGAATGTCTGGACTCTTAATGTCAAAATACACCCCTGGCATTGAGTTAATGTGATTTTAGAAAAAAATCTTGACAGAATTTTAAAGTTTCTAACCTCTGCACACTAGCGTGCGCTGGCTAATGTGTTTTGAATGTATCGCACTATTCTGCACACACTTTGACACTGAGAGCGCCACAGCACCATCTGGTGCCGCAGATGTGCAATTACACCTTACGGGCAAATACAAAGCTCGTTGCCCTACGCCTCATTGCATCACGTGTCCCACTATTTGAGAAGGGACTGCACTCAACTAACCTGCTCCATCTTTTTTGAGGGGGCGGGAGGGGGGGTTGGAATGTTTTAATGCACTTTGCATTGATTTAAATGGGGGCAATTGATTGGTAAGTCAAGAATGTGCTAAAGTTGACGATGCTGATTTTCCACTTTTCACAGTTTTATGCTGCGTCAGTAGTTATTTTAATGTAGGTATTATATACATATAGTGAATATTTCTAGTCGATGATGCGTCTGTCGTCTTTCCGCCGCCTACATGACATTTGCATGCAAGGATAAATGATGTCGACGTCTCCTGGTAGACGAGCGGTGGGAGGAAGAATGTCTATTCGGTCAAAATGTCATGACATTTCTCAAATGACACCACGCACGCTGACACGTGTCGCGCTCTATACACTTCATGTTGACTTGATTCACGTACTAAACCGAATCGGTCTTCCATTTCAAATTAAGTTGAAACGTGTTAACCAAAACAAATAAAATACAATGCTATTTACAGAATTGTACTATACTGCTATATAAAACTATATTAATGTTATCTTAATGCTAACATTTATTGTGAAATACTTTAGGCGGGCTAAGAATAATTAGCATTGACGCTGCTACTTACCACACTTGGAGCAGCAACACACACTTTCACTTAACCCAGCATTTGAACTGTGAGGCGAACGTGCTAACCAGTTTCAGTTAAATTGATTTATTTGAAAAACCTTTTTAAAAAATGTGGGCTCGTCAGACCACAGAATATTTCTCCAGATGAGCTCAGTTCCAGAGAAGTCAGTGGTGTTTTTGATAAATGGCTTTTGCTTTGCAAAAATTAAGTTTAGAGTTGCAGTTGTGGATGTAGCGCCCCACTGTATTTACTGACAGTGGTTTTCTAAAAGTCTTCCCTAAGCCGATACGGTCATATGCTTTGGACAGCCTGTGGTATTAAAGGTCACGTGCATTCACTGTTGGTTTTCGGCCTTCCCACTTATATGCAGTGATTTCTCCAGCTTCTCTGAACTTTTTGATGATATTATGGATAGCAGAACTCTTGAAATTCCTCAATCGTACGTTGAAAAACTTGAAATGCAAGATAGGATTTCAAAAAAGAGTTTTACTGCAAAGCGGAGTCCCAATTAGTCATAGAACTTTCTAATTTGTGTATTGTTTTTCTTCAATTATTTGTGCTATTTATTTGTACAATACTGTATATACCTTTTTGTTTCAAATTTTATACAATAAATAATAATGGTAATACACCGTATTTTATATGTATTCATCAACTGTTTTTCATGTCTCAGAAAACATTTTTTAAAATGTTCTTACGTTAACCTTAAATTTGACAAACTTGACCCAGGTGTCAGCAGATGGAAGATTACTGACCTCTAAAGGATGTTTTGTGCATTGCATTTAGCTGATCCAGTAGTGGCATACCTTTTATGGCAAGAATGTCAAACTCATTTTTATTGTGGGTCACATTGTATAGTTACAGTTTCTGTTAGAGGGCCGGAATAACTATAAAGTCAAAATTTTCAGGTTCATCACATACTTAGCTAATTTGGAGATCAGAGGTCAGTAAAAAAGTTCAAAAGAGATATTGGGAGCAAAAAAACCCAAAGCCTTTTAAAAGTTGAAGACAACAATTTGTTATTTTAGCCAGAAACTTAAAGTCAAATCGCGCCGGATCTGCCCCCGGGCCTTGAGTTTGACACCTGTGCTTTATGGGTAAGACGTTTTATACTCTTAAATTACAGGACTCTAAATGTCTTGTGTGTATCTACAAAGTATTAGATGTTTTGCGTTAAAGGGATAAAGGCACATTTAACACTTCTGCTCACCTTTGTTTGCATTATCGTTGTTGTTTTATTTGTTAGCGACACGCCGCTAATCAGCACGAGAGTGCCACGCAATAACAGCCAATTATGCCCCGTACTGTGTGTTTGTGTGTGTGCGCATGTCTGGGTCTGTGCTTGCCTATTAGCCAGTGATGCCGCTGATTAGCCCTCAGCACTAATGCCAGCTATCATGTCCACAGGAAAAAAAACAACAAAAAAACAACAGGAAACACACACACAAGTGCTAAAGAAAGTTAGTGAAACAAAACAATCCGCCTAAAAAAAACAACTTTAGTTTTGTTGGCATTTTTGTTTTTTCTCACAAGGAAAGAGTGAAAGTTTTCTTAGTAAGAAAAATGCTCATTTTAATTATTTTTTCTTTTTCCTGATACCAAGCTGTAATTTTGCAATAAATTTTGGAAGGAAAAAAAAAATTCATTTACAAGTATAAATTTATATTTCTTCAAGACGTTTTTGTCCCATGAGATTTGTTTGTAAGAGAGTAACAATTGTCTGTTAAAAAATGCTTTCACTGAAAAGGTGTTTTTGTGAAAAATAATCAAGCAAAAAATTTCGTCTTAGAAGAATAAAGTATTTTTTTTTTGTATTTTTTTCTGGGAATAGGCTTTATGTGTTTGTTTGGGAAAAACAAATGTTTTCAGTAACAGAAACCAATTAATATTATAAATAATTTGTGGAAAAATAAAACAAAACACTTTTAATGGAATGCTAGCCCTATTTTTGGAGGGAAATGCTAATGAAAGAAAAAAAAACAAGAACTACTTTCATTAAACGGCTCATCTGCGAGTTTGTGGTAATTGTCTTTTTTTGGGGGGGTACTGTTAAGCAAAAAACGTCAGATACATTGCCATATATTTAATAATTAAAAAAAGTTTAACTAATGATAATAGTTCTTAACTGACATTTCTTAGTGCTCTCTTGATGAACCCTTCTTCTGACATTGCACCAACTTGCCTACTCTGGCTGACTACTGCCCCCTGGTGGCACAAAACAGCCCAAATCTCAAACGGTCAAAAGTTCCTTCTTTGACGATGTGCACTGGATGGATGGTCAGCCGCTGGTGACGTACCAAGATCAAACTCGGAAAAAAATCTGCAAAGCCACTAATGCTAAGACATGCATTGGGGATGATCCACTTCGATGACGTTGCACTGTGATCAAAGCTTGTTTATGCACCCAAACAGACCATGAAAAGAGGAAGTCAGTGTTTTGATGAGGGGAAAAAAATGGTGTCACTAAAAAGACAAGAAAAAAGAGAATAATAAGGACTTCATTGTGTGTGTGCGCAAACGTGTGTGTGTGTGTGTGTGTGTGTGTGTGTGGGTATATAATTAAGCAAAGTGCTTTGAAGGGAAGGGACAATGTGCGATAACATTTATTAGTAGGAGCTTTTATTTTTTTAGGCTATATTTCATGATTTATTTTTTTAAGCCTAATTGGGTAAGTGCTGTCTATGTTGGAGGTCCGAGGGGAAAAAAAAAGAGGCTGTTAGTCCACTTGCATCATTAAAAAAAAAATAAAAGAAGAAAGAAAAATATTATTGTTATTAACAATATTTAGAGGTTATTAATGGTGGAAATAATCTGAGAAAGACCCAAGTGTGTTTTTGAGAATAAATATTTTTGGGGGGGAAATTTAGGATGTATTGGGGTCAATAAATTTTACAGATTTTCATTTTTTTTTTAATTTAAACAAAAGTATTTAGATTAAACAAGGGTATTTAGATTTTCTCAAGAAACGGTTTTTAGATTTTTGAAGTCTTGTTAAAAAAGTATGTATTTAATAAAAAAAAAGTTCCTTTTTTTTGCGGGCGGGGGAAAAAATAAAGAAATTTTCTTATTGAATATCAACATTTTTAGGAAACAATTTTCAAATTTTGAGTTAAAAAATGCTGTGTTATTTTATATAAAAATAATATATAATAAAAAAATAAATTATCATGCAAAAATCTGACTTTAATAGTTTATCTAAAAAAACGTTTTTTTTTCTCCTGGAAATGTTATCTATTTTCTGTCAAATGGCCAAAGCCGTAAGTAGAATAAAGTCATTTTTATTTTTAGTTAAATTCTAAAATGATCAACCAATTTTGGAGGAAGTATAAAAGTCACTGTTCTAATAGTTTGTAGTGGCCTTTGCTTTGTTTGTATTCCCTGGCGGTGTTGTCGATGTCACAAGGCGGCGGCGGCGGATGTTCCGACGTCGTCTCAACGCCACTGTGTAATACGAGCTCGTCGCTCACGTTGAGTCGGTGGTGAGACGTGTGCCCGCTTCAGCTTGCAATCTCATTGTTGACTTCCTCCTCGCAAATCTGCATTCTTGTGGCACAACAGGAAAAACAAACATAAAAAGCTTCTTAGACTTGTGACTGACACCTTAAGGCGACTTAAAACTCAGTGAGACGTTTTGGTAAACAAACCAATCAGAGCCGCTTGGTCACTTTTTAAGAAGGGCTCGAAATGAGGATTATGTGCTTTAATTTAGGGTTCCATGCAAACACATGGGTTCAACCTGTCAAGGTAAGTTTGGTTTAAGTGTTTTAAGTCAAACTTAAGTGATTCACATTCGGGGAAAAAAAAAAAAAAAAGATAGGCTTTCATGAACTTTCAAACCCAAGGTTCAAATTAAGGTTTCAAGTTACAGTTGAGGCTTCCAGCAGAAGATTTATTTTTCAAGTTATTCCCTGGTTTAATGTCTCAAAGTAGTGTTAGAGTTTCCAAAGAGGTTTTCAGCCAGGATTTGAATTTTAAGCAATGTTTTATATTGGACCTCGAACCCAAAGTTAAAATTTTACTGTCTCGAATGCAGTCTAGGGTTTGAAAGTGCAGTTTTAAACATTTAGTGTTTTAAAGTTGGGTTCAAACCTTTGTGTGGTATTTCATCCAATCCTTTGCTCTTTACATCAAATTTATTTCATGTCAAAAGAAAAAAGCATTGAAAGAAGACTGCAGGGAGCTGAAATTTCACCCAATGTGGCAATATGTGCACAACCACGTAGTTATCACACTAGCAGAAGTGTGCTATCCCTTGGCTAAAATACTATGAGAATGCTGTGGTAGAAAATGACCCAAAACACTGTCAAAGTACTGCACAAATGCTAAACTAGGGTTAGTGTTTCATATTTAAAACAATAGTGTGGGTTTCACCAAAGTTGTATTATAAATTAAGATTAAGTTTTCAAACCGAGGTTTTAAGATCGGTGTTATTTTAAACAGGTGGGTTAACGAAAGTTAAGGTTTCTGATTTGTGTTAGAAGCCAACGTTAGGGTTTAATTTTGATACTCAGTCCTGCATTTATTGTGGGTTCGTTTATGAGTCAGGGTTTCAAACGCAGGGTAAAACGTAGGTATATAAAATACTAGGCCTCCAAGTCTGTTTCTATCGTATAATAAACATGAAGATGTCATTTATGCTATGATGACAAAAGGCGCCATGTGCATTTTCCCACTCATTTCAACTCCGTATGACTTCAAGTGCACCTGCACACCCTCCCTAAACTCCCTACTCGTCTGCACACCCCCTCAGGTGAGGTTACGACCAGACATCACACATGAAAACAAAGCTGTAGGCTGCCGTAAACAAAGCTGAGATCTTGAAGATCTTCACGCTCTTTATGTGCCTTTTCGTCTTTTGCCGTGGCATCGAGTCCTTCTGCGAGGCGAGGAGTCAAGCGGAAATGCACCTGAAGGCTTTAACGGGATGCAGCTGTTTAATGCTCTACTTGGCTCAGAGTGTTTCATAGGCAGTACCAAGGGAAACTGGGAGGCCGAGTTGGAAAAAAACAAAACACGTTGATCCAGATAAACTAATAAATTATGGAGCAGACACTGGGTCTTAAGTGTAATTGTTTACTTCAATGTAATGACCCTTATTTTATTCCACCCGAGACTAAGGCCAAAGTCCAGCAACCTGCAGACAGTGGAGTCTAGTCTCTGGAGTTGAGAGACATTTTTTTTTTTTTTTTTTAGCCTTGTATTCTAAAACAATGCACCAGTGTTATCCAACAGGTGACTGAGGACAAAGTGCAGCAAAGTGAAGACTGTGGAGAGCAGTGTATGAAGTTGAATTACAGCAACAGGTGAAGTTCATTTTTTCATGCGTGCATTTTCTTCTCAAACAATGCAGAATGTTAATCCAACGTAAGACTGGGGGCAATGTGCAGCAAGGTGAAGACTCTGGACTGTATCACTGCACCATCTGGATCTTCAGAGACATAAATAGGTGAGGCTAATGGGAGCATGTATGTTTATTTATTATTATTGATATTATTATCATTCAATTCTAGCCTTGTATTCTTGCGCAATGCAACAAATTTATCCAAGAGGAGACAGGGGGCAAAGTGGTCATTATGGAGTGTAAAACTGTGCAGTTTTCACAGCAGGAGAATAACCTTAACTTTTTTTTTTTTTCCATCATCCTCAAATGTTCACAGTAATGCAACAAATATTCAAGAATAGACTGTGGAAGTCAAGAAACTGGATTACTGCAACCAAGTGGAGACTCTGGAGCATAATTTAGAACAAGAGAGTAAGCTATTTTTAGCATGTGTGAGTTTTCTCTCTGTATTCACATGTTTTATTTATTTATTTATTTATTTTTTGACATAGTTCAGTGAAGCAGAAAAATATCCAATTGGAGATTGAGGGCAAAGGGAAACAGAGTGGAGACTGCAAAGTGTAACATTGTGTTAAAGCAGTCATTCTCAAATGGGGGTATGGGTACCCCTCGGTGTACTTGAAGGAGCTCCAGGGAGTACTGGAGATTTTGAATTAAACAAACATGCAAAAATCATTAAAAAAAAAAAAAAAAAAATTGAATCAACTAAATGTTTCAAGAAAATATAAGTTCATTAAACAACATTTATTTTCAGTCGGTTATTCAATTTCATTATTTAAAAAGCAAGATTCTACCCTATACTAGAATGGTTCCACCCAACTTGTCATGTGCCACCTCTCGTTACCTGTCAAATTAATTCTTTATTTTATGAATACATCTCCACTATGATTCCAAAATATGTATTAATAATTAAAATAATGATTTATTTTTGTGAATTTTTAATGTAATCTCAAAAAAGGAGACTTTACATTTATTATTTTTCTGTGGACAAATATTTATTTAAAAATATTTCTTTTTGAGAATAGGTCTGACATAAGAGATCTCGTTTATGATCCAAAAGACAAAAGAGAACACTTTTTGATGATGATGATTTATTTTATTTTTTTTTCTCCACTGGTTAAGGGTTACTTGGCTGAAAACATATTTCACAGGGGGTACATCGCTCAAAAAAGGTTGAGAACCACTGTGCTAGAGTAATCAAAACATGGCAAGCTAGATATCTATTTTAGTCATACTCAAAATACAGATGCAGCAGTTATATTAAAATTAAAATTAAGGGCAAACAGCAGCAAACTGGAGACTGTGGAGTATGATACTATAGTGTCCCGATTGAAGGCCGCCTCGTAAGCTAATTTTAGCATCCATGCTTATTTATTGTCATACTCAATTTTAACAGAGGAGAATCCAAGAGGAGAACGTGGGCACAATGCAGTAGCGGGGACTGTGGATAGCAACACTACATTAACATGCATACCTGCAGCTTTGCTGTACTACATATTTCTTCTTTATTTATTTATTATTATTATTATGTTTGTGTGCGTGTGTGTGTGTGTCCAGGCTTTTTTGCACCAACATTCGTATGCTGCTTGTGTGTGTGTGCGTTAGTGTGTGCGATGCAGGTCACAGGCTGTCAACAATGTCGGGAGATGAGTTCCGCATGAACGCTTCAGCACCTCGCTTTTCGCTGGCTTTTCCCACCCGGGCGTCCTTTTTGTCTGCCGTTGGTCTTCGTCTGCACGTGTCCTCTGTTGATCTTTTTTCTTATGAATGATAAGTCACTGTTTAATCATTCAAGCCGTGCAGTTTTGTCTTCGCTGTTGCATTTCAATACCCAATCAAAGCAGGATTGTGTCAGATATTATCATTAATTACACATTCACATTGTTTCCATGCCTACTCGAAAAAGATACACATGGCAACATAAAAACAGTTACACTGTTTTACCACAAATCTAATGTTTGACTTCCCTTTCCTCGTCCACTTCTTCAGAATCCTAGAAAAATATCCAGGGATTCCCAAGTTAGCCGTCAGAAATAGTCCTGGGATGTCCCTGGGGCTTCCTGCCTGTGGGACACGGCTGTAATATCTCATTAGGTATGCTAGTTAATGTCATATTCCTGAAAACAAATATATAAATTGAGCTTGTTAGTAAAAAATGGACCGTCCCGCCCGGAGTGTCCCTTTTAAAATTCTAGGAAAGATTGTCCAAGGAATACAGCTGTCCTACTTGACTCACCGTGTTTAATAGGCTATATTTAATGTATCACATGGAAACAGACACATTAATAAATCATGGCGAATAACCAGGGAATTTTTGTTTACTTACGATACTTCCATTCCACAGGAGATTGAGGGCAAGGTGCATAAAACTGTGGAGTGCAGCAGGGGAAATCGACTGGTAAGCCTAATGTTACTGCTTTTTTTTTTTTTTTTTCCATTTATTTAGTATCATGTTTATGAACAATGATGCAATTTATCCAAGAGAAGACTGCGGGCAATGTGCAACAAAGTAGAGACTGTGGGCTGTAACGCTACACCATCTGTATCCTAGAACAGTGGTCCCCAACCTTTTGATCACCGCAGACCGGTCAACGCCTTAGATTTATATTGCGGACTGGGGGCGGGGCTGCTGTAAAAACCACATCACAAACGTATGAACTGTTATGCTACGTGCACACCGAACGCCGAATCATTCGCCGAATCACTACGTTCATTGGTGGGGCTTTCTGTCGCTGTTGTACATTTTTGTCCAGCGAGGAGAAGGGAGGGGAGGGGAGTGGAGCGAGCTTGCTGTGTACTTTACGGTAGATCCGGAAATAAGAGCATTGCTGAGAACTTTCACATTTCTGGGATGTGATATATTTTCACCGACAGCACCTTTATTCTTTGCGGCGATACTCGCCTGCCAAAAAATAAAAGTTTCAATGTCGCAATCAAGTGGCCGAGACCGTGCTGACAATGCTGCGCTATCGTTAGCTTAGCACAGTAACTCCGGTTCAACAGCTGTTAAGTGAAGGAAAGGCTGCACATACCAGTTGGCCCAAGTTCTCTCTCCCGCCTTTCTACAAGCCAGGTGAGTGCTCTTGCATGGCTCTGGTTTTTTTATTGAAAGCTCAGCTCACAAGAAAGGCGGAATTTCGCTTCTCGTGACTGCGTGCGGCCATTCGCGTCCATAGCGTCGCCCGACGTGCTTTCACTCCCAGTCACGCGAACTCCATTGACTACAATACAAAACGCTCCGCTTTTTCGCCTCGTTCGCGTTCGATGTTTGCGTGCCATTAAACTAAATCATCTCCAAAACATTATTTCGGGTGCAGCCCACGCGGCCCGGTACCAGTTGATCCACGGACCGGTACTGGTCCACGGACCAGGGGTTGGGGACCACTGTCCTAGAAGACATCTACAGGTGAGGCTAACGTGAGCATGTGTATATTTTTAAACATTTTCTAGCCTTGTACTGTATTCTCAAGCAATACTACATTTTATCCAAGAGAAGACTCAGGGCGAAGTGCAGCAAAGTGGAGATGGATGAGTATAATTTTTCCCCCCTTGGCCCCTTAGTGTTTACACTAATTGGAAAAATGTGGGTGGCCAGAAACTGCATTTCTGCCGCCAAGTGGAGACTGTGGAGAAAATACCACTGATTACAGTGCAGGAGGGTAAGATCATTCTTATTAGAATTGCTATTAAAACCACCCATTAAAATGATTATTTTTAGGTTCGGAGCATATGAGAGAACGTGCGAAATGTCATTCGGGAACATGAACGACGATGCAGGGTTTAAATAGTAAAGGCAGACCCAAGCATAAAGAATGTATATGATTTGTCATTTATATATGTGTATGTGTGTGTGTGTGTATATATATGTAAAAGCGCTTGCATGTCTTAAAATGTTAGAAAAATGAACTGTTTTTATTTCGTTTCTTCCCTATGGGGAGTAATGACACCTAAAATGAAATCCACATGACCAGAAAACACGCCAGAAAATGCTAGAATTTAAATTTTCGCCTCCATCTTTCATTCCCATATTACACACACACCTCCGTTCTCATTTGTGTGTGGATTTGTGCTTTGTTTTGCGCTGCACTATCTCTGTATGCTAAACTACACGCACACACACACTCAAGGATGACATACACGCACATCGTGCTGCATGGAAATGCGAATTCACTGATGGACAAAAGTATTGGGACTAGTCGACACGATTAACAATAATACATCTGTTGATTATTACTAAAGCATTGTGGCCTGTGTTCTTTCGTCCACATGTAAAAAAAAAAATCAGCTCCTCTAAAGTTGCCAGTGAACTGGTGCTACTTGGTAATTTTGACCACTTGGTGGCAGTAGAGAGCCTTGTGACTGCCGTGTAGGTCAAGTACAGTAAAACCCCTCGGTGCGCGCGCGAGTGCACGTGTGTGACCAATGGCGAGTGTAAATGTAAATGAAAGCCGTTGTCGCCCTGTGAAATTGAATCTGAAAATGTCCTCTCATATTGAGTCCATGTACCATATATTTCATACGTATAACATATTGCATAAAGGCCGGCTTCACTTTCATAACCAAAACAGGTCAATTTAGCAGCATGAAGGCATGTTATTCTCCAAGAGAATTGCGCACCTCCCTCTTTGATTTGCTCTTTGGATGTGATTGATTTTATGTTGGCATGATTGAATGTGACAATTTTTTAGACGGTAAACAGGCTTTATTCCGATATTTATTTCAGGGTGTGCCTGGGTAGCGGGGGTGTGCCGGTCCTCTTGTGATTCTAATCTGGCAAGCAACAAGTCCAAATATTTTATGGTGATTATGACATATCCTGGACCAGACCAGATTTTTAAAGCGCGGTGTGCGCACACCTCTTTTGATAGCATCAAAATAACTTTCGTTTGTTTTTGTTTTTTTTCTTGGGGGGGGGGGGGGGGTGCAAGGCAGAACAGAACAGAGCTTTTATGGTAACTATGGTGTGCACCCCCTTTATTGCTTTCTCAATTTCATTTTTGAGCAATGGCAGATTGTTACATGTGCAAAATGTGAGTTGGGATTTAAGATGGGAATGTCCCTGGTGTACATTCATGTTTTTAAAAGTGATGTCCTGGGGGGAGCACCTTATTTGCCTTGTATTGGCTTAAAGGGCCAGTGTGTAAGATTTTCATTAAAAAGGAATCAATTAAATAATTGTAAATTTCAAAAACTTGCAAATGAATGAGTTCTTAAAGACCAACAGTATGTTTTAAAAATACCCATAGGTCTAGTTTTCATGAAGTTCTATCACACGGGGGGTGGCACTTCTCTGGAGGCGGCCATGTTTGTTATAGCTTTGGACAATGGTAAATGCAGTACTTGAGCACCCCCAATGAAAAACGGCCTAAATCTTACACACAAGCCCCCCCCCCCTCCCCCTTTTTTTTTGCAGTGGAGTAAGATTGTACGACTTGATTACGTTGGCCTTTTATTGTATGGTGCTTGTTGTCAGCGCTCACCGCAGTTACTAGCATAAATTAGCCGTCAGCTAGCAACGCTCAAGTGCTCTACTTCAGGGGTCCCCACCCTTTTTATCATCGCGCCAATTAAGTGGCCATTCCATGTTGAACTTTGACATGTTTTCACCATCTGGGTGAAATTTCAGCTACCTAGGGTAGTCAGCGCTTTGCCTTTCGATGCGAAACGCCTTTGGCGTAACGATCAAAGGACTGGACAAAACACTGCATAGGATTAATCATGTTCTGGGGATTTTTCAAGGTTGTGTGAAGGTTAGAGGGGTTGCCACTCTTGGCATGTTAGATGCGTTGTGTTGTTTTGAAAATATAAAGGTATTTCACTTCCACTATAAGCAAGTTTGTGCGGTTGAGCGTTTGTGTGTGAGAGTGTGAGCGAGGTGCTAATGCACATAGGTGTGATTAACACCCTAGCACATGGTCTGACAGCGCTAGCCATACTGCTAAGCGCTATGCTCGCCTCTGCATGCGTGACAGTAAGTAGTGTGTATGCGGTGCGTCCATGTGTATGCGTCAGTCGAAAGAGGACGTCCTTGACCTTGAACGCATCGTCCAAACTTGAAAGACGCAGGAAGTCTCATTAATGAAAATCAATCAATTGAAAGTGACTTTAAACAACGCCCGACTAGGTCATATTATCGTATTCTCTTCATTTTTACTTGTGTGTAGATAAAAATGCTGTTCAATTGAGGTCATTTTTGCCCAAATAGTCGTCCGTTTCCGATGAAATTAATTTCACATTTAACGTGATGAGTTTGAAGGACCATTTGGAAAGGATCACAATGGCCCGTAAAATGGAGCTTTAATCCAAAATGGTTGACTTCCTGTGTCTTTTCAAGCAGTAGAATAATTGGCGGGTTGACTCAAGAGGTACACATTGCCACCGATCTTTGTCAAAAGTGAAACGGGCTTCAGGGACCGAATTTTCCAAAACATTCTTGGTGGAGTGCTTCTTTACAGTACAATTGAGGATGGCCTAAAATTAAGGTCAAATGGTCATTTTAAACCAAAATGACTTATTTCTTGTGTGCTCTCTGACATTGTTTCTTGACACTTGTATTGTGGGTCCACTCATTGTAGACATGTCCACCAAATCTCATGTTTCTTAGTGTTTATGTGGAGTGAATATAGTGACAACAGATTACGATGTTAAGTAGTATGTGGCATGTGCGTTCTTAAGTGAATTGGTTTTTACTGGGGCCTTTTTCACCCAAGCACGACAGTTGGGTACTGCAGCATGTGCTCTAGTGACATTTTTCTGGTGATGCAGGTGCTTGTAAATGAAACCATATAATGCTTCAAAATAAAATGTGGAACATCAAGTCATGTACTGTATGAAACCAAAGGCATTGGGACGGTTTTATTTTGAAGTTACTACCGGAAGCAATGATCTCGTTGTCATCTACTTCATCATTACTATCTTTTTTTTTTGTGAGATCAAAACAAACATGGTGGACGAAGTTGTCAAATGTTCGTATGTCAAGTTTTGTTGAATAAGAGTAGATGGACGATTCATATTTTGACAAAAAAATGTTGTCAAAAAACATGGAAAGTATGCTGAGTAGTAGGTGAAAGAGAGCGCCGATGTTGCCAAGTGAAAACGATTTTAAGATAGAGATTTAATTTGAAAGAGAATGAAAAATTCCACGTGGTTGAAGGGACCTAAAACTGGCCACTTCAAATGAAAACGATAGCCGTCTTGTGGTTGTCTTTTCTTGCATGGATTCTTGAGAATTTTTATTTTTTCCTTTGTGGGTTTCTTCATGATAGACATGTCAACCAAACTTGCTAAGCAAAACAGGTTTCGGTGGCTGAATTAAAAATGGAAAAAAGAAATCCCACACCTCCACGTTCCTTTCATACATTTTGACGAACCAATCTGCTTTTACCACAAAGGTATTAAAAGGGGACTTTTAGGGGACGATCAGTGGCTTTCACGATGCCTTTTTTTCCACGTACGCTCTCTTCGTCAATATTCCGAGAGAAATAATTTGACGCGAGCGGCCCGCTGTAAAAGGGCGCTTGTCACTAGGCGTCCTTGTCAGCTACGTGTCAGAGTGTAATTAGCAGGCTGGCGACGGACGAGCGTCATTTCACTTTGAGACCAAAACCCGGCCGCTCCGAGGGTGTCATTAATGAGACGACTTCCTCCGTGCGTGCGCGGGAAATGGACTTTTTGGAGAGGACCACGAGTGCCTGGCGGTAATTGCAGGGCAGGAGGGGAAAAAGATTGGAACTTGAAATATATTTCAATATAAAAAAAAAAAGCAGAAATATTCGTTTGCTTAAGAAAGCGCGGCCGTCATGAACTCCCTGAGTGATGAACAACGCGTGTGCGTTTAAAAGCTGACTAAACACACATTCGCCAGTGGATCCACTAAACACACAGGACGAAAGCACTCCGAGGCATACCAAGCCTCGGATACCCATCTAAAATCTTAATTGCTAAAATAATTAGCTCTAGATGGGAAATAATCCAGAGACAAGGGTGCAAATGATGGCCTGCGACATTTGAAATCCAGATTATGTTTTCGTTTGCTGCCCGGTTGTAGTCTGATTTTGATCTGTTTTACTGGGACTTCATGATTTATGACGCTGCAAACACATTGTATGTTGTATTCAAATTGGGCTCAAATTGGTAGCTGGAAAAAAAAGTTAGTGTAAATATCTTTATGTCTATTTTGCTCGTCAACAAAGTCAACAAGAGACTTTTCACGTCAATGGTAAAGCATTGAAAGAAGACACTAGGGAGCTGAAATTCCACCCAGATGGTGACATGTCAAAGTTCAACTTGGCACAACCACTTCTTGTAGTTATCACACATTCAGGAATGTCCCTTCTCTTGGCTAAAATACTGCCAGAATAATGAGGAGAAAAATGAGATGAGAAAAAGACCCTAAAATGGTCAAAATACTTAATACATGCTGGGTATGTTTTCATAGAGTTTATAGTACTTAAGTGTGGTTTTTTTTTTTTTAATTTTTTTTTTTTTTTAGGTCTTAAACTCCACAGTTCTCAATCTTTTTTCAGTCATTTAAAATGTTTCAGCCAAGTACCCCTCAATCGTCAACATAAAGTGTCCTCTTTTGGATCATACAGTAGATGAGATCTGTTATAAAAAATGAAATCACTTGATTCTTAATAAATATCTATCCACAACATAAACATAAAATGTTCTCTAAAAACAAGCGCTACGTAAGTGAAAGTCCATTTACCAGATTAACATTTATTATGTTAACTACGAAAAAAGGGGGAAACGTATTGGGAAAACAAACAAAAAGTTTATACACATTCCCCAAAATATGCAAATCGGTAGATGCTGAAATATGCATAGGTTGACTGTAGAGTTCTGAATGCAAAAAAAAACAAACAAAAAAAAAACTAATAATTGCAACAGAAACTGCAATAAAGGGAAGGTGGGAAGGATTCTTTTCTTAATGTTATAACTTATTTAATGTAAATTAAGTACAGAATGGGGAAATTTCTTCTTTATACACTTCTGTTGTCATGTTAATCACAACAATAAAAACAGTCAACACGTATTAACTTGGAATATCTGCAAGCATAGGTGTCAAAGCCTGGGGGCCAGATCCAGCACACCACCGCATGGTTTCGCGCGGCCCGTCAAAACGCATCATGTGTCAACTTCCTGCTCGAGATCCATAGGGTTCAAAATATACGGCCTAAAAATCTCATAAGACCTAATGCTCCTTTGATGTTGTCCATGCTTCCATTTCCTTGAGTAAATCAACTTTTATTGATGACATGATAGGTCCCTGGTGGTCTCAAGTGGACCCTCAGGCCCACCATATCTGTCTTCATTGTATGGAAAGGACTCTGCAAATGAAATAAAGCCCAAGAAATTCAACGTGACACTTTCAGCCTTAGTGCGCGTGTGTGTGTGTGTGTGTGTGTGTGTGGGGGGGGGGGGGGGGGGGGGGGGTTCGGAGAAAATAGCTAAAAGTAGGAGGACAGGCAGCAGATGTTAAATCAGCATGGTGACCTCCACATTGATTTGGACACGCGTCTTCTGCCGCGTGTTGACATGATGACAAATCGCTGAATGGCTTGCGCACGCACACACACACGCACGCACACACACACACACACACACACACACACACACACGCACATTTTCCTGTGTGAGACTGCAGGGATTGCCGCGTGTCAGATTGCTGACCAGTTTCATGCATTTTGATGGAATATCTTTGCTCTTCCTTCTGCCCCTGTCTGCTGCAAACATTGTGATATCTACATATACATACTAATATTCCTGCTTTTACTTTAGATTGAAAAAAATATTGTTACCAAAATCTTTTTGAATGAATTGGAGAAACACATTTTGGGACTCAAGTAATAACCATAGCATTTTTGTTGATTGGGGGGGAAAAAAATCAGGTCCACTTTTGGCTGAAAAGTAAAACATTTTTTTATTGATTGAAAACAAAAATACCTTCTTTCTGACATTCTTTTTTTTAAATCAGGTATTTTTACTTTCTGTAGTCAGAACAGAGGTGATTCTTTTTCAATCAATAAAGTGTCAGTTTCTTTTTTTCTTTTTTCGCCTATGCTATTTTTGTCTTCATTCCAAAAAATCAAAGTCCATTTCCTTAGCCGCTTGTCCCAGCTGTCTCTAGGCAGTAGGCGGGGAAAACCCTGAATTGATTGACAGCCAATCGTAGGGCACACAGGGATAAACAACCATTCACAAATTTGACAATTAGGAATGTCTAATATACCTACTATGCGTGTTTTTGGGAACATGGGAGAACGGGTAATTTAATACCCGGTGAAAACCTATGCAGGCACGGGGAGAACATGCAAACTCCACATGGGAAGACCGGATTTAGAATCATACCCGCAACCTCCACATGTGAGGCAGATGTGCTAACAAGTCTTTCAACCAAAATGCAACCAAAACTTAACAAAATTGACTATTTTACCTTTTTATTGGAAATAAAACCAGCTCTTTCATTGACTCGATAAGTCATTTTGGGTGGGGGGGGCAGTTTTTTCTCTCCCTGCCATTTTCAAGTTGAATATTTTGTCAGTCACCTCAAGTTAGCAAGTTAGGTTTATGATTGTCTTGCACCAGTTTCAGGAATTTTGTCAGTTGGCTGATTTATTTAGACAGCTATTTAGTTAGCTGGTTCTCCGGTTGGTTGCTTACTCAGTCATTCCCTAAAAGACGTAAATATATTTGATTTCTTTTCATTAGGGAAAAACAAAATCCGTCTTTGTGTTCTCATGCAATTCATAAACAAGGCTTAATTAATTGTTGTTGTTGTTGTTGCTTAATTAGGACGGTGCCAGCCTTTACTATCAAGAAAAATCATCTTTTTTTTGTTGTAATATTGAAAAATTCAAGATACTTCCCTATTGTCAATGTTCTCCAAAAAA